>NC_057738.1:9498213-9524704 GCF_004010195.1 Chiloscyllium plagiosum | reverse complement strand
GGGAGGGAGAAAGAGAGGGGTGGGGAGGGAGAAAGAGAGGGGTGGGGAGGGAGGAGATGGGGGAGGGTGGGTGGGCTGGGTTGGGTTGGCACGAAGATGGTGTGGACAATAGGTCTTCCAAATTCAGTCATTAGAAGCCAATTACTGGTGGACAACTCAACTCTGCTGGGGAGGGTGAGGTGTGCACTGCAAGTTAAAATGTTTTACGTTTTGTGTTCCTTCATGCCTTTTTGCTGTATGCAGTAACTTAGCTGTAAATTGCAAATAAAAGTCACCTGCATCCAGCCCACGACTCAGATTCTCATTGAGAATGTATGAGATCTGACAGAGGAGATGAGGAGATTCTCTTTTGTTGGAGCTTGTCTTTGTCTGGCACTTGTGTGGGTCACAAGTATTATCCCTTTGCCTATCCATACAATTCTACTTCCTGAATCTCCTGTGGCAAGATTTTTTTTTTTAAAAACACTGTCCTTGCATCATTCCCCTTCAGTTATTCTGTTATATTGTCTCCTCTGCCATTCTAGGTCTTTATGAAATGTCATGTCTCCAACTTTGATGACCTTCCAACCATATTTCTCTAATAGCAATTGGATGAAAACCATAAGACTTTTGCTCTGCTACCTTAGCAATCAGACAACTTCAATCAATTTTACTTCTCATGGCTCATTAACATCAGTCATTATTCTCAAATATCAGAATTTCAAGATTCTAATGAACATTTTACCTCATAAAAACAGACCAAGAGTCTGTACATCAGTGCTACAGCCATCATTTTCTGAAGATCTTCTAGAGAAGTGTCTTCATCAATTTCTTCAATTATGTAATTTAGAGCAAATTTGGAAAGATCCCTGCATATCAAAACACAGCAAGATGTATGACCATAAAAGTGTGCTTTCACAAATGTTGATCAATAGAAGCGGAGTACATCAGTTTTTCTGCTGGGTAAATTGCTGGGTAAAAACATTGCTTAGACAAGGATTCCCATTTCCAATAGTGCTGAAAATCTCATCCACATATTTTCAAGCTCCATAAAACATTCTCTAATATTTTGCCTAATGTTTTCAATGAAATTAAAACCAGAAGTAAAATATATGATAATCTGCTGACAATTATCTGCATATCAACCTGTTATGCTGCAGTTTGTGGTAATTTATAAGAATTTACATTGAGCTGCTAATCACTGTTTTGCAGTGGACAACATATACAAAGGGTTATGGGAGAATGTATACAAAAGCAAAATACTGCAGCTGCCAGAATTCTGATAAAAACGCAAAATACTGAAAATACACATCGGGTCAGACAGAATTAGCCTCCTAGGTTGTGACCCTTTCACTATCCACAGATGCTGCTAAACCTGCTGAGTTATTTCCAGCATCTTCTGTTTTCATAATATAATATTATAGGTGTTAACAATTAAGTGATATTTTCAGGGCAACTTTATATTTATTTCAGTATTCAGATTTAGCAAAATGTACCCAATGGCATTGATTCTGCTTAAAACCAAGTTGTTTTATTCAAATTTTGTTAATTTAAATAATTGAGCAGAAAATAGCTAAGTTGTATCTAAAATGCTTTATTCAAATAAATAGATAATTCAATTTCTTGAGCAAAAAACTCAACTGCAGAATAGTACCTCTACAGATTGGAAGCAACCATTCAGCCCATCAAATCCACACCTACCGTCCGAACAGCATCCCACCCAGAAACACCCCATCCCTGAAACCTGACATTTCCCATAGCTAATCCACCTAGCCTGCACATCCCTGGACACTTATGGACAACTTGGCATGGCCAAACAACCTAACCTGCACATCTTTGGTCTTTGGGAGAAAAATGAAGCACACAGAGGAAACCCACGCAGACACACTGAGAATGTGCAAGCTTCACACAGACAGTTGCCAGAAAATCGAATTGAGTCCAGGTTCCTGGCGCTGAGAGGCAGCAATGCTAACCACCTTTCTTCCAGGTGCTCCGGTTTCCTCCCACAATCCAAATATGCGCAGGTTAGGTGAATTGGCCATGCTAAATTGCCCATAGTGTTCAGGGACGTGTAGGTTAGGTGCATTAGTCAGGGGTAAATGTAGCATAATAGGGTTGGGGATTGTGTCTGGGTGGGTTACTCGGAGGGTTGGTGTGGACTTGTTGGGCTAAATGGTCTGTTTCCACACTGTAGGGTTGTATTAAGCATATTTTGCATTATGTGGCAATTATATTTCTGACTGCTGTAAGTTTGGTGTGCATCAAAATCCCATTGGACAATACGATGGATCAGAAGACTCAATATTTTTGATCAATTCATTGCCCATAGTAATAAAAAAAATCCGTCACAATGAACTTTTAAAACAACAACCCCTGACACATGGTAACCCCTGACACATGGTAACCAGTAACAAATTTACAGATAGCAAGATCTCACAATAGACAATCAGATGATTCACCATATACAATGAACATCTAAGCTCTAGGCTCACATTTCAATATGAAGAGGTGATGTTCATGGCCATTTACACCTTATGTATACAATGCCCTCGAATGAGTTCTAAGGAGCACACTGTTTGAGCACCCACATCACCCTCAACTCAATGAACAGTTGTCTCCAACAACCAACAGTAAGCTATATGAAGAGTTTGAGGTAAAATCATCCCAATAATGACTGACATTACAATTTAACTCTCAGATCATTTAAACCATGAATTGGACATCATTGGACCTGTTGCTCTACTTAACAGATTTAAACATGGCAGCTGAGTGAATTCAGGAGATCTCCTCTTCTCTCAAATAGAATCAGTGACACATTGTTCCAAGCATGCACTGGTGGATAAATTAAACAAAACTGAACTAAACTAAATCTTCTTTTGGAGGTGGGTATGAGCGGAAAAAAAATGCTGCAGTCTTATTAGTAATAAATGGGGCTTCATGGCATCAGTATTGATCAATTTTACTCTTTGTATTTGTGGACTCAGTTTGTTAAAGGAGATCTTTAAAATTATTTCATTCTTTAATAAACCGATTTGACCAAGCCCTAAAAACTTTCTTGCAGATTTCTGGAGAATTTGGATCCCAGTTGAAAAATCTTGTTACATTATTATATTATAAATAACTGAGTGAAAATAACCTGCTACAATGTTGCATAGAGTCCTAAAGATTGTAACATATTTTATCCGGTAGTGTCCTGTAGATGATTAAATACTATGTCAACAGCAGACCTATATATTATCACATGTAAAGTATCTCACAATCCTGTATACACTTTTGTTCAGCTTTTAATATTGATTTGCCATGACAAAAAAACTCATTATTATTGCTGGTGGCTTGACTGATATGCATGTGCTATTGTGAGAGGTTTCTGCTTACATATTTTCCTTGGTCACTAGTTTAAACAAGTCACATGAATTCAATAGTGTTGTAACCCATCCCAGTTCATTTGCATATTTTATGAACTTACGGTCCCTCAATCAAATTGCAGTTCTGTTACAGAAACCAAGTGCACAATTCATCAACTCTGACTTCTCCCCTCTCCACCCTCAAATTTAGAATACACAAGAATAAAGCACATTTGAAAAAGATGAGGACAAAGTATCTCCAATATTCCCCCCCACAGTTTTCCTTAGACATGTATTACACCAACTAAAAGGAGTTGCTAAAAATGATTGCTAAAATTAGCAGTGAACTACAGAACACTTGGACAGAACAATACTGAACTTTATGCACTTCCAACTCCTAGTGAAGTAATTTGTTTCCTTATCTGTAATCAGAACTGAGACCAGATCATCTTACGGTGGCCAATATGTCAGAGATTTGCCGTTAGCTCCAATATAAACAACATTATCATCAAGTGACAATTTTACGTGGTTTATCTCATTGTTAGTTTTCATTTCGGGCTTATGCCCAAAACGTCGATTCTCCTCCTTGGATGCTGCCTGACCTGCTGCGCTTTTCCAGCAACACATTTTCAGCTCTGATCTCCAGCATCTGCAGTCCTCACTTTTTCCCTTCATTTATTAATGACAACTCATTTATTAATGACAATAAGATATTATTCCCAATATGATTGGCTGTGTTATTTATATATGAACGCCAAGCAGTGAATGGTTTCAGTTAAATTGGTGTTACTTACTTGATCCCACAGATGTGCATCACTGTTAGCACCACAATAGCTTTTAGCAGAAACAGGATCAGAAAATCTACCATCTCTGCAAGGAACCGATGCATCAGAGATGGAATAGTGTATTCACGTCCTTTAAAAACATGACAAAGTGATTCTGATTATTTTGAAAATATATTTGCACGATAGTCAAACATGACATTTAAAGTTCGATGAACACTTGCTAACGATACTGATCAAGACAAATGATACCGATCAATGATAAACTCCATGAAGATTTTAAGAGTAGCATTTTTAAGCAGGGCAAAAATATTATTGCAAAGTACAATTGGGATGTGTGATGCTATCATAAAATAAGTGAACCTCAAATTACATATAAAGTACCAAGATTACTACTTCAAATAAGCTCTGAAACTAAGTACCAGAGAGAAGGAAGTAAAACATTTGAAGAAAGAGAACTTCATTACTCCAAGAAGTGATGAATATAATTACAGCCAGAAGCTTGTTCTATTGCAGTTGTCCATTCCGGATCGGGGGTGTTGGAGCACAGAATGTTTTGGCGTGCAATTTCCTATGGAGACGGTTCTGGGCATCATAACCCTTAGCATTTTGTGGCCGTTCTTTTCTGCTGTTCCTCTCGCCTGCTGATGATTGATGGTGGTTTGTATTTTAAACTTGGAGGCAGTACCTGATTCCTAAGGCATTCATGTGATCGAATTCTAGAGCGGACTATACAGTAAGTGAAAAAGCCCTGGGGAAAACTAACGTACAGAGAATTCTGGATATTCAGGTCTATTGTACCCTGAAGGTGGCAACACAGTGGTCAAGGTGGCATATGTCATGCTTTCCTTCATCACACAGTGTATTGAGTACAAGAGTTGGTAGATCATGTTACAGTTGTATAGGACTTTGATTTGGCCACATTTGGAATACTGCCTTCAGTTCTGGTCACCACATTACCAGAAGGATATGGATGCTTTTGGAGAGAGTGCAGAGGAGTTTCACCAGGATGTTGCCTGGAATAAAGGTTGGTAGCTATGAAGAGAGGTTGAGTAGATTAGGATTATTTTCATTAGAAAGACAGAGGTTAAGGGAAGACCTGATTGAGGTCTACAAAATCATGAGAGGTACAGACAGGGTGCATAGCAAGAAGCTTCCCCCCCCCCCCAGAGTGAGGGGAACTCAATTACTAAGGGTCACAAATACAAGGTTAGAGGGGAAAAGTTTAAGGTAGATATGCATGGAAAGTTCCTTTTGCAGAGAGTGGTGGGTACCTGGAACGCGTTGCCAGATACACGAATGGGCAGAGAGTAGAGGGATACAGATCCTTGGAAAATAGGCGACAGGTTAAAATAGAGGATGTAGATCTGCGCAGGCTTGGAAGGCCGAAGGGCCTGCTCGTGTACTTTAATTTTCTGTGTTCTTTGAAATTAGGCCAATTGCCTTTTTAAAAAAATGTATTCAACAAAATAAACAAGTACACTGTAAAAGGGTCTTGTGGTAGAGTAGTAGTGTCTTTACTTCTGGACCAGAAGGTCCAGATTCATGTTTAACTTGCGCAGAGCTGTATCATAACATATCCAAACAGGGTGATTTAAAATATATATGTGAACTCTGATGACCTCTGAAGGCACAGAATTCTTTGGAAGAAGAGGGCTAGGCTCTAGATTTCATGTTGTTTATTAAATGCTCCCGCAACCCTACTTCAGTGAGTGATTAGTTTCCATCCTGCAATGATTACAATGGGGAAATGTTGGGAGACACACTGCCTGAATGGAATCTGTAGGTATTGAGATGCTTGCTGACTTCAGTTATTGGATGCTTAAATTTGTTGCTGAATATTCAGTTATGGTTGCTTCAACTTTTTTTTTCCTTGCACAAATGTGTTTAGATTTAACAACTCTTATGACACTGGTGCAACTACAAATGTTCTGGTTGTGTTTTGTTGGTAGTGTACAGCTCGGAGACTCTTCATGTACTGGTCTAACTTGTCAAGTCCACTACTATATTAATACATACATTAATTGATCATACATTCGAAACACAGGGTTTTCTCATAGCATTCAACTGTAATCAACTATCTCAAGCAATTATTGCTCATCTGAGTAAAGAACATTTTAATTCTCAGGCCATGTAAAGTCAGAATTATTGCTTAGACCTAGTTGCCCATAAGGTAGTGATAGTAGTCAGCCTTTTTCTTGAACTGTTGCAGTTTGAGGTGAAGATGCTGGTCATAAAGTCGCTCACCATGTTCTCATCCTAAAGACCTTACCGACTTTGGAAGCTGTTGCTGCTCTGGATAACAAAGTAATGGAAAATCTCCACATCCAGGAGATTCTCACTATGATCAATGAGACTGGTTTTGAGATCAGCTTACTTGACACCATTGTCAAAATCCTCATCTGCATTAGTATACCATTTGTCTGTCCAATTTCACAGTAAAAACAGATATTACTAATCTTTCAGAGATATAGATAACCGCTTACAGAATCTGCAAGCATTCACATCTATGAATTCATTGATAAAGGAAGAAAACAGTAGGGACATGCACATGTGGACACAAATAGGCATTGTGCAAAAGACTGTAACTTAGTCAAATGATCTCTGATATTCCTGATTTCTTGTGGATTTCCACATGACAAACTGGATGATATGCTGTGAACAACTGGCACCTTAGACTATGTAATACATATTATTGTAAAATCACAACAATGTTTGTCTCTCAATATTAACTTCCCAACAGATGTAACTGAAAATGAGTGCAAGAAATACATGCAATGGGCCATGTAGCTCATCAGGCCTGACCCACCATTAAATGTGACTATGGCTCATCTTCGACTTCAACTCAATTTTTCCAAATCCCTCAATTCCTTAAAACACCAAAAATCCATCTTTCTGAGCGCGAAATATATTCAATGTGGAAATCCACAAATCTGTAACCCTCCAAATGAAGAAAATTCTCCTAATCACAGTTCTGAATGATAACTCCTTACCCTTAGGTTCTGCCTTCATTCTACATTCCCAAGCCAGGGGAAAACAAATTCTCCATACATAATCTGCCAAGCTTTTAAGAATCTTACATGTTTCAATTACATCACCTCATATTCTTCAAACCTCTAGAGTAAACTGACCCAAATAATCCTGAGAATGTGTATAGGGTATGAGCATGTTAGGTAAGAGTTAAGTTTTGAGTTTGGTGAAACAAGAGGTTCAACTGAGCATGACTCAGATCAGATAAGAACTTGCAGTTAACAACTAGGTGCTGGAGGCAAGGGCAATGGGTATACAAGGTTGAAAAGCATTCATTACGTAGAGCCATTTAACAATATTGGAAGCATTCAGTATGTAAGGTCATTTTAACTAGGTGAAAAGTATTCATGATGTGAAGTCAATTAAGGTTAAGAACACACATTGTGTACCAGCAGATGGCTTAATCTTTACTGTTGACACTCACTGATTGTAACAGTCACCCAATCAATATGTATGTTGCCTTATCTGGATGGTCCTCTCTGTAAAATGACTATATAATTCAGTGAGAATCTGCTGTTCCAGAGAAAAGACTGAGAACTCATGTCCCTGTGCACATAGGTGATTGTTCTCTTTCCCTCCAGGGCCTAGAACAAAGATGAAGGTGGTAAAAGTGTACTGATTCTCTGAGCGTTTTACTTCGACTAAAGAGGGAACGGGATGACAATTCAGCCTCTCATCCCAGAATCTAATTCAGTGAAGCTCTATGGTAGCACTTGCAAGGCAAGCAAAATCTTGCTTATATACAGAGACAAAACTGCATATAGTATTCTAGAATGATCTCAAAGTCCTATACAATCGTAATGATTTTTTTTCCTGCATTCCAATCTCCTAGCAACAAAAACCAATCTCCATCAGTCATCCTGATTTCTTGCCGTACCTATAGACGTAGTGTCTATATTATAGGTTTATACCTATTAAAACATACCCTCTACCTATTTTTAAAAACAGAGTGAATAACCTCAAATTTGCCTGTATTATATTCCATCTGCAATGTTGTTACTCACTTACCTAACTTGTCTATATTTCTTTACATCTTCCTCACAACTTACATTTACTGTTATCAAATGTCATTACTATAGATTGTAAATAGTTGAGGGCCCAGTACTGACCACTGTGGAACTCAACTACAGAAATTTACTGGGTTACAAATGGGTTCCATTCCAAAGTATGCTGATTTGTACACAAATCTGAAACAATATACAGTTCAATATAAAATAGCCTAGCTTAAGTATGAGAAAATGCTCATGTTAGATCCTTAAAATTAATACAGGATCTCTTTCATAAGTATGAGCATTCTTAAGTCAATTGTTTGTCAACTGGGAACCACCTATAGTTAAAATCTCTTTATTCTTGATCTTTCTGTCTATTAACTAATCAATTTATGCTAGTATATTACCCAAACTCTCAACGCCTCCTCCAGTCTGTTAATCTTTTATGTAGCACCTCATCAAATGCCATTTGAAAATGTAAGAATCTATTTGTTCACTTTCATGTATCCTACAATAGTCATAGACATAGTCGGTACAACCCGTCCATTCTGACCAGATATCCTAAAATAATTTAGTCCTATTTGACAGCACTTGTGCTGGCCCATATCCCTCTAAACCCTTCCTATTCATGCACCCATGCAGATGCTTTTTAAATGTTGTAAATGTACCAGCCTCCACCACTTTCTCTGGCAGCTCATTCCATATTTGTACCACCCTCTGTGTGAAAAGGTTGACCTTTAGGTCCAATTTAAATCTTTCCCTTCTCACACTAAACCTATGCCCTCTAGTTCTAGACTCCCTCCCCCCCGTCCAGGGAAAAGACCTTGTCTATTTATCCCATCCATACCCCTCATGATTTTTTTAAACCTCTATAAGGTCACCCCTCAGCCTCTGATGCTGTAGGGAAAACTGCTCCAGCCTATTCAGCCTTTCCGTATAGCTCAAATCCTCCAACCCTGGCAATATCCTTGTAAATCTTTTCTGAACCTTTCAAGTTTCATAACATCCTTCCAATAGGAGGGAGACCAGAATTGCACACAATATGCCAAACATGTCAGACCAAACTAACACCTCTTCTGCTCTAACCATTCTGTAGTTCTATGAGCACTTCGAGTCATAGAATATTAGAGATGTACAGCATGGAATAAGGGTCTTTGGTCCAACTCTTCTATGCCAGCCAGATATCCTAACCTCATTTAGTGCCATTTGCCTGCGCTTGGCCCATATCCCTCTAAACCCTTCCTATTCATAAAGCCATCCAGATGTCTTTTAAATCTTGTAATGATACCAGCCCTCCATCACTTTCTCTGGCAGCTCATTCAATATGTGCACCGCCTGCTGCGTGAAAACGTTGCCCCTTATGTCCCTTTTAAATTTTTCATCCTAAACCTATGCCCTCGAATTTTGGATTCCCCCACTGCAGGGAAAAGACCTTGTCTATGTATTCAATCCATGCCCCTCATGATTTTATAAACCTCTAAGGTTATCTCCAACACTCCAATCCTTGTCTATCCAGTTAGATGTAAATCCTGTCCGTCAGGATTCCCTCCAACAACTTGCCCACCACCGATGTCAGGCTCACTGGTCTACAGAAAACTGACTTTTCCTTACCACCTTTCTTAAATAGTGACTCTATGTTAGCCAACCTCCAGTCTTCCGGCACCTCACCTGTGACTATCGATGATCCTATTATCTCAGCAAGTGACCCAGCAATCACTTCCCTAGCTTCCCAAAGAGTTCTAGGGTACACCTGATCAGGTCCTGGGGATTTATCTACCTTTATGCATTTCAAGACATCCAGCATCTCCCCCTCTGTAATATGGAAATTTTTCAAGATGTCACCACCTATTTGCCCACATTCTGTACCTTACATATCCTTCTCCACAGTAAACTTGTTATATCCTGCAGTTCCACATAGGCTGCCTTGCTGATCTTTGAGGCGCCCTATTCTCTCCCTAGTTATCCTTTTGAACTCAATGTATTTATAAAATCCCTTTGGATTCTCTTTAACCCTATTTGCCAAAGCTATCTCATGTCCCCTTTTTGCCCTCCTGATTCCCCTCTTAAGTATACTCCTACTGCCTTTATACTCTTCTAAGGATTCACTCGAACTCAGCTGTCTATACCTGACATACGTTGCCTTCTTTTTCTTGACCAAAACCACAATTTCTTTAGTCATCCAGTATTTCCTACACCTACCAGCCATTCCTTTCACCCTAACATGAACATGCCGTCTCTGGACCCTCGTTGTCTCATTTTTGAAGGCTTCCCATTTTTCTGCCGTCCCTTTACCTGCAAACATCTGCTCCCAATCAACTTTTCAAAGTTCTTACCTAACACTGTCAAAATTGGCCTTCTTCCAATTTAGAACTTCAACTTTTAGGTCCTGTCTATCCTTTTTCATCTCTATTTTAAAACTAATAGAATTATAGTCACTGGTCCCAAAGTGCTCCCTCATTGACACCTCAGTCTCTTGCCCTGCCTTATTTCTCAAGAGGAGATCAGGTTTTGCACGTTCTCTAGTAGGTACATCCACATATTGAATCAGACAATTTTCTTGTACCACACTTAAATTCCTCTCCATCTAAATCCTTAACATCATGGTAGTCCCAGTCTATGTTTGTAAAGTTAAAATTTCTTACCATCACCACCCTATTATTCTTGCAGATAACTGAGATCTCCTTACAAATTTGTTTCTCAGTTTCCTGCTGACTATTACTGGGATCTATAGTACAATGCCAATAAGACAATCATTTCTTTTTTATTTGTCAGTTCCACCCAAATAATTTATCAAAAAAAGCCACACCTCTCTTCTTTTCCCACCCCTCCACCTTTCTAACATTCCTATAGCATTTGCATCCTGAAACAATGATCTGCCAGTCCTGTCCATCCCAGAGCTACATCTCTGTTAAAATATAGATTTCAGCCGGCCCAGGGAATCCCTTGTGGGATCAACCTGTAAGCCTCTCTTGTTTCGTCCTGGAAATCGTACTGTTTGGAAGTCTGGAATAAAAAAAACCTCTTACAGACACAGTTTAGTTTAATTTTAGTCATCCCTTTTATTTACCAATAGGATCACTGTTACAACATAACACTGACACCTATAAGCTAAACTAACTGGGCTCCTGGAGAGCAGGATGGCAGACTACTCTGCTTTACTCTCACAAACAGGCTTCCTTTATACAAAAAGTTTACAAAACACTGTCTGTTCTTAATTAGACAGATAACAGTGGTTAATTGACAGGTCTGTGTGCGCTTGACTAATCACTCCTACAGGCCCTAAGCCATTCATCAGGTGGGAAAAACAAATCCAGCCGAGTTAGGCATCTGCTGGCGAGATAAGCTCCAATGAAAAAGAGGTACCACTCTGAGCTAATTGAAGAGTTCAGAAGGTAACCTTACACAGCTCACATTTCAGATACAACTGTTTTACAAAATGGCTTCTTATCAAGAAGGGTAAAATTTTGACCATAAAATGGCTTCCTGACAGATTGTGTCAGATTCTCTTCAATATTAGTTTTAGAATAATTTTTAAGCTAGGAGCAGACTCCTGCTTTTATCTTAAACACAATCATTCTGTACCTGAAGCTGAAATGTTACGGTAAACTGATTCATTAGTCTCGAATTAAACAGGCTTTCTTTTCAGGATTGTGATTCAAATTCAAATAAGACATAAGATCTGACTAGTTTGAATTGACAGTGGGGTAGTCATGGTCTGCAAGAACAGCAGATAAATTAAAGCTTCATCAATATTACCTTTCACAGCTTGCATTTCATAACCAGTAAGGGCTACTCAAAATCATCATAAAGTCTCAAAAATGCAATTAAGTTCAATCCATAGCAAGTAAGCACAAAGTTTAATTTGCTACTGGCTTCAGCAGTCCCAGTACTAAAATGGTCTCTCTTTCTCTCTCTCTCTCTCTCTCACGTCCTTCTGAATTCTCAAGTCAGGGACTTGCAAAAGAAAAGATGTTTTCCTCTGTGTCTGCCTAGCTTGCAAGGGGTAATATGAATCCACTATAATTGATACGACCTGACTGTCAATTACAAGGCTTTTGATAGTACAGAGTTACGTTTCGAGGTCAGAATCAAACACTGTCATTAATTTCACAAGGGAACAGCCGTGATTGTTGTTACTCTGTGTCCTGTTTACACAGATTCACTGATGTTAAGGCAAACATTCTTAATTGCCTTAAAGCATCCTGTTATCACTTGATGAGAACAGATGTTTTTATCTTCCGCATAACTTGGGTTCCCCCTTTTTCGTGGCCAGACTCTCCCTGCTTGTCCATTTTCTAGTGTGCAGCAAATGTATTCAATAATTCAACATTACATTTTAGTTTAAATGTTTAAGTACAAGCTTTAAGGCTATAGACTTTCTCATCTCTGTAACTTTTAGAATATCCAAGTCCCATGTTCTTAATCATGCCCCGAATTCATTTGCCTTCCTTGTTAGGCTTCTTGCATTGAAATAAATTGTTTAATTTACCTCCTTCTTTGCTTTGTTCCTGACTGCCCTGACTGTTTTTCTTGCTCCCTTTCCCAGCTGTACTAGGCTCAGAATGATCTCCTTCCTCATTATCTTGCTGGGTCCCACCCCTCAACCATACCAGTTTAAAACCTCCCAAACACCTTGAGTAAATCTCCCTGCCAATATATTAGTCTCCTTCCAATTCAGGTGCAATCTGTCCTTCGTATACAGGTCACTTCTACCCCAGAAGAGATTCCAGTGATCCAAAAATGTGAACCCTTCTCCCCTCACGCATTCATCTGCTCTATCCTTCTATTCTTACCCTGACTACCTCATAGCACCAGAGTATTCCAGATATTACTACCCTTGTTAAATTCCTGCCCAACTTCCTAATTTCTCCTTCAGAATCTCATCATTTTCCCTTCCCATGTTGTTGGTTCCAATGTATACAATGACCTCCTACTGGTCTCTCTCCCCTTTGTGAATATTCTGTACTCTCTCCAAGATATCCTTGATCCTGGCACCAGGCAGGCAACATAACATTCTGATTTCTTGCTGTTGGCCGGAGAAATGTCTGTCTGTGCCTCTGACTAGACAGTCTCCTAACACAATTGATCCCTTGGAACCTGACATACCCCTCATTGCATTAGATCCAGTCTCGGTACCAGAAACTTGGCTGCTCCTGCAAGTTCCCCTGAGAGTCCATCACCTCCTACATCTTGCAAAACAGCATATTTGTTTGAGAATAGTGCAGGAGTCACCTGTGGCTATCCTTATCTTCCTCCCTCTCCTATCACTCCTGGCCATAACCCTTCTACCCGACTATATCTGCAGTTTTTCTCCCTTCCTTTAACTGCCATCCATCACACCCCCAGCTCTTGTAAATTCCTTATTGCCTCTAACTGCCACTACAACTGATCTGCGCGATCTAATAGGTCCAACACCTAAAATACCTCAAAAGCAGCAGCTCTTACAGCCACAATTTTTTCCCATCCTGCATCCTGAACTACCCAGAGGCACCTAATTGTATCCTCACAAAACATTAAAATTACCTTTGCCTCCAAGGGAGCAACATTAAACCAGAGGAGGTTTACAAAAATAATCCAAGGGATGAAGGGCGCGTCATATGAGGAGCAGTTGAGAACTCTGAGTCGGTACTTGAACTTTAGAAGGCTGAGGGGGATCTTATTAAAACCTACAGAACACCGAGAGGCCTGGATAAAGTGGCCATGGAAAATGTTTCCACTAGGAGATACTAGGAACTGAGGGCACAGCCTCAAAATGAAAGGATGCATCTTTAGAACTGAGATGAGGAGGAATTTCTTCAGGCAGATAGTGGTTAATCTGTGGAACTCTCTGCCACAGAGGGCTATGGAGGCCAAGTTACCAAGTGTATTTAAGATAGAGATAGATTCTTGATTGGTAAAGAGATCAGAGGTTAATCGGGAAAAAGCAGGGGAACAGGGTTGGAAAAAAATATCAGATGTGATCAAATGGCAAAGCAGATTCGATAGGCCGAGTGGTCTAATTCTACTCCCATCACTGGCTCAAAACTGCCAAATTCAGTGCCAGATACATAGTTACTTTTGTCCAGGTGTTATTTCTTCATTTGTAAAATGTGGAACATGGTGGCTAGGTCAGCATTATTGCCCCTTGAGAAAGTAGTGATGAACTGCCATCTTAAATCATTGCAGTCCATATGGTGAGTGTGCATTCCGTTTTGTTAGGAAGTGAGGTCCAGGATTTTGATCCATAGACAGTGATGGAAGAGTGATACGGTTCCAGGTCAGGATGGTGTGTGGCTTTGATAGGAGAGAGTTTTGTACTCTACTTCGGGCTGTGGTCAGTGAAATGCAAGTGAAAAACTGATCAGGGAGTTGCGGGATCATAATATATTCTGAAAACATAGCTGAAGTAATCTGTATTAATTAGTTTTACTGCATATGGATGGCTTTGCTCTATATTCACTAAGTTGTCTAGTTTTAAGTTATTTTGATTTAACTTTGTGCTTTAATAGAGCCAATATTTATTGTGGAGAACAAGAGAATGGCAGAAAAACTAAAGTTACTTCACACCTGTCTTCAAAGAAGATACAGAACATCTCTGGAAATACAAGGCAACCAAAGGACTTATGAAACAGAGGAACTAAAAGAAATGAACAGCAAAAGAAATGATACTCATCATTAACTGACCTGAAGTTCAATTAATATACTTGACCAGATGAGCTTCATCTAAGAAAGAAAATGAATGCTTTGGTGGTTATCTTTCAAAAGTTAATAGATTCTGAAAAGGTTTCTGCTGACTGGAAAATCGCAAATGTAATATAAAGGATGTGATAACTGAATACTTAGAAAAGAATGGCAAAATTGGGCAGAGTCAGCAAAAATCAATGAAAGAGAACTCATGTTTGATGGACATAAGACAAAAAGCAGAGAGTAAGAAATAACAGATCATTCTCAAGATTGCACGATGTAGAGTATCACAAGGTAATTTGAGAAGATGCAAGGAAGAGAATGTGAGTGGGTTAGATCATGGCATGTGATATACAATGTGAATAAGGGGGAAAGTATTCACTTCAGTAGAAAAAACAGAAACTGAGTATTTCTTAAATAGTGAGCATTTGGCAAGTTGAGGCCCTGATTCATGAGTCACAAAATTAACATGCAGGTGCAGTAAGCAATCTAGAAGGGAAAAAAAAAACAGGAAGTTGGTCTTCATCACTAGGGAATTTAAATATAAGATTGTTTTACTACAGTTGTACCAAGTACTCCAGGTGACATCTCACCAAGTCTATGTACAGCTTTGATTCTATTAATCTAAGGAAGGATATACTTGTCAAAGGAGTGCAAATAAGTTCACCAGATTGAGGGAGTGAGAGAATGAGTGTGACATTGAGGTGAACCTGGTATGCCAGCATTGTTTTATGACAGGAGTTTGAGGAGACTGGATCTGTATTGCCTAGAGTTTTGAAGAATGAGAGATGACCTCATTGAAACCTACAAATTCTTACAAGGAACAACAAGGTGGATAGGGAAGTTTCCCCTAGCTGGTGAGTCTAAAACCACGTGCATAATCTCAGGATAAGGCATAGGCCATTTAAGACAGAGATGAAGGTGCTTTATTCATTTAGAACATGGTGAATTCTTGGAATTCTCTACCCCCAGAAGTCTGTGGAATCTCCATCATAGAGCAGGTTCAAGATGGAGATCGACAGATTTCTAGAAAGCACATCACAAATAGGGAGAGTGTGGGATAATGTGGCATTAAAGTAACATATATAGTAACATATATAGGCTGAATTAGACACATTTACAAGGAAGCCCAAGGTAATGTGAAGGCAAGCAAGAGGTCTAGCTGAGGGCACAATCAGGTAGCTGGTTTTATGGAATAGTGCAACAGGCTGGAGGGCCCAGTCCTGCTTTCATGTTCTTATTCATTGACAACCAGTGGTACTTAAGATTTCACTGTCCTCAATGCTACAATAGTTTGCTTGATTCTTTTAAATCTGAATTACTAGGAATAACTTATTTCCTCCATACTGCAGACATGTACAGATGTCCATAAGCATCAGCAGTTTTTTTGTCTCTAACCATATACGTTGATAAAAATCACAACACCAGGTTATAGTCCAACAGGTTTAATTGGAAGCACACTAGCTTTCGGAGCGACGCTCCTTCATCAGGTGATAGTCGCTCCGAAAGCTAGTGCTTCCAATTAAACCTGTTGGACTATAACCTGGTGTTGTGATTTTTAAACTTTGTACACTCCAGTCCAACACCGGTATCTCCGAATCATATACGTTGAGGTTGTTTCTGTGAACAAGATTCAAGGATAGTTTAGGGTTGCAATGCATGGGACCCACTAGCCATTTAGCATAATCAAAAAGTGCAGTTAGGATCAGATAAACGTCTGCAGTCTACTGATAAGCATTTAACAGCCAAGTGATTTCATGGAAAAACAACTGCGTGCAAATAGCATTGCGTGTCACTTTTCCAACAGCTAATTGCAGTCACTCTCTCATCTTGTTTAGGTGCTGTTTCCGAAGCTCGTCCCGGCAATGCAGATTCAAGACGTTTGTAATTACAACATGCAGTTCCTCTTCTACTGCAAATCTCCCACATAACGGCCGACACATCTTCCGTGGTGCCTTACCTCTCGGGTGCACATTCGCTGCCTGTTGCTGCGCATTAGTGGCTGGCAGCCTGACGCCGCTCGCCGAAGCAGTTGCCACCTCCCGCTGCTGCGGTTGTTCACCCGGGGTTGGCGACACAGTGGGAACGCCGAGGTAGAGGGGGAAGGGATTGTTAACTCCGGGAGTGGGAGCAGCGGCTGCCTCCCCCTCGCTCTGCCTGGCCCCGCCGCTGACGAAGGGGTAATAGGGAGGGAGAGGGGCCATCATCATGAGCCAGCTCTGCCATTGCACGTAGCTGTAATACTGCCACAGCCACTCCTGCACTTTCCTGCAATATTCCCCAGCGCCGACCGTAGTCCCGGGGGCTCCCTGGCTTTTCCCAGCCGGGTTGTTGGTGAAGGAGCAGGATCCGCCCCTATCCCTATGCCTGTCTGGGCCGCTGCACTCCGCCATTGTCACTGAAAGCCGTGAAGAACCTCTCACAGCGGCCACACCACAGGGGGAGCAAGGCGAGGGGGTGGACAGGCTAGTCTACGGTGTACTGTTTGAAATAACCAAGCAAAATCAGGCCGCAGCCATTTTTGTAATCAAGAAGATCGGCATATATAATACTATTCAGACATCGTGGGATCTCCATACTTGAGGAAAACTGAAACAAAATGGTACAAATGATCAGATCACCCCTGCGAGCCCAGAATGGACGAGATTGGTAGAGGATCAACTGGCGGTTGGGCGGAGCGCGAGCTCCTGCTGTCAATCAACAGCAGCTGCCCCGAGGATGTGGGCGGGCACAGAGCGACGGTGGAGTCAGGAGTCAGACCAGCTGAACATGTTTGTTTATTTTAATATTCCGACCTCACAACAGCCAAATTAACATTTCTCTGCATAGATCTGGTGTGATATTTTGTAGAGCTAATGAAATATTAAGAACGACATTTCAGTGGCAAAAATTAGGTAGGTGCATAATGTGAAAAAAGTCAGCTTTATTGATTGAGAATGAGGTGGATCAACATAGATTACTTATAATACTAAGCTTATGTAAAAGGGTTCCTGATATCATGAGATAAGCTCTATTCTTATGGCCATAATGGGAGGAACTAAATGGTGCTTCAGTGTATCAGTCTTGTGTTAAGTTGACGTATAACCGAAAATTAATTAACAATAATGTGTACTTTCACCTGAGGTCTTACAAAGGACTCTAGTGTAACTTAGATGTAATAGTCATTAAGTACTACATAGTAAACTTGCTTTGTTTATCAAGATTGCCTAGGAGAAGGTGAGGACTGCAGATGCTGGAGATCAGAGCTGAAAAATGTGTTGCTGGATGATGCTGCGCTTATCAAGATTGACCCTCACTTCAGCATCCTTCCCCACTGGTGTCAGTCCAAATTACTGATATCAAATCAGAAAGATTGGCAGTGAATCTCCCCAAGTCTTCTCAGATGGTTCCAGTGAACATCACTATAATGTCTACTGTATTGAAAAATATAACAAGATTATAAATATTTAACTTATGAGGTTTGACCACTCAAAGTGGGGGATATTAGGTGTGCCAGCCAGGATAAAGCAGTCTGTGTTGTCTGGAGGAATGTATAGCAATGTAGGGAGAAATGACCTTGTACATTCTGCAAGCTTAAGTGCCATCATCTCCTTTCCAATACCTTGTACTTATTACAGAACCCATCTTTCACCAAGGTTCATGCTCTACAAATTCCTGTTGCCTGCAACATATTCCCTCACACTCTCTCACTCACCACAACCCTGACAGCAGTAACTGTGCATGCCCTTGGTCACTTGTATGGGACACCTCTCTACTGCCATCAAAAGTAACAGTTGCACCACCCAGTTTCACCTCCCTTACTACCTGACTCTCTACTTTCCTGTTGGAATGAAAGCCACAGAATGCAGAACGGCTCAAGCTGGGTGGTGGGCTATCCAACATTCAATTCATCATCCCTTATGTAGAGATCATTCTGACTCTAGCTACTCTGGGTTTATATCAGAGGCTGCCTTTGACTTTTAATGTGCTGGAACCTCCAGAGCAAAAGCTATCCTTGACTGAAGCCTGCTGAAAACCATAACAGCTACTACTTTTGTGTCTGCGCCAAATAACAAAGCAAGTCAGTAACAATATGAGCTTGGTGTCTTTGGCTGAGGGAGCAAAACTCATAAAGGCAAGGTAATGCAAGGGAAGGATGCTGTGGTCTCAAAGTGCGCATATCCTCTAACAGGGGGTGAAGCGCGTGGAGATGTAGCCTGGTCATTGAGTTGGGTGCATATCCTTGAGTGCAAAGTTCCTTGCTACAGCATTACAATAATAGTTGCCAGTTCAGTCTAATGTGCAGCATTGAAGTGCAGAAGCATACTGGAAGGAGACTGGACATGTGCGTTGAGGCGGCACAGTGGACAGCACTGTTGCCTCACAGCGCCAGAGAGCCAGGTTCAATTCCCGCCTCAGGTGGCTCTCTGTGTGGAGTTTGCACATTTTCCCCGTGTCTGCGTGGGTTTCCTCCGGGTGCTCTGGTTTCCTCCCACAATTCAAAGATGTGCAGGTTAGGTGAATTGGCCATGCTAAATTGCCCGTAGTGTTAGGTGAAGGGGTAAATGTAGGGTGATGGGTCTGGGTGGGTTGCGCTTCGGCAGGTCAGTGTGGACTTGTTGGGTTGGGGGGCCTGTTTCCACACTGTAGGTAAGCTAATCTAGATGCCAGTATGCCAGGAAATGGTGTGAATGTGGCTTATACTCCTAGAGTATGTCTGAGATATTGGTGCTCAGTATCCAACATGGAGATCAACCAGCGAGGCAAATTTGCTAGTTACCTGTCTAGTTTTAGTTGAGTTTCTTTTGAGGTTTAGCTTGTTTGGTGAGTTGATAAGATAGGACGCTATAATATTAAGGAGACTAGTTGGGCTGTCAACAAGTCATTTAACAAGTAGTAATTCTCCTCAATTGCCCATTCATCACTCCTAGCAAGCAACACACATGCAGCTTGTGAAAAACTTTAAAAAAGATGCAGCGAGATGCTCATAACATCAAGATTGGCTTCGACTGACTTGTCTGATTCTGCCACAGATCCCATCATAGCTCATGTAGGAACAAATTACCACAGATGCTGGAATCTATACTGGAAACAACAAAGGCTGGAGATCACAGCCGGTCAGACAGCATCCATGGAGAGACAGCAAGCTAACATTTCGAGTCTAGAACTGTGATCTCCACCATTTGTTGTTTCCACCATAGCTCATGTAGCTTAGACTCCTATAAGATTTATTATTTACTAGTTTTGAGAAAGTGTTCAGTGTCTAACTTGTATTCTCACACAAATTTTTGTACGATTCTTTATCTGACACAATTTTCTGTGCAAATAATTTTTATTGAGTTCAACTGTATCTGGACATTCAATGCTTTAAGCAAAGTCATAGAGTTAAGAAAAACTGCTTTTGTTCTGGGTAGGGATGATTGAATGCTTGATTAATTTATTCTCTTCACTAGAAATTCTGAAGGAAAACATAAGATTTTTATAGGGCTCCAGTCCTATTTTGTAACTTTGCAATGTGAATGGAGTTGACTTTCAGTTTTGTAACAGATCTATGATTCATTGTTTGGTATGTTTGTGATACTAGCTACTGCTCTACCTGAAACACTGTTGACCTTTTATTTCAACAATCCTTGCTAAAAAGCAGATCTCCTTATGTTTACAAGTATTTTCTTTTGCTGAATGTAATCCATATACCTCAAACTGTTCTGTGAAGGGGCAAAATTACCATTTTATGTTTTCCTTTCTATGGTACAAGTCTATAAGCTATTAACAATTTCTAATAATTAAATACCTTTATAAATAAAAACCCTTTAATCACTTAAAATATACACAATCAGTATTTAGTTTATATCATAATAAGTGAACATTAACTTTTGAAAAAAAATTCCAACTACAAGAAGACATCATATTTTAACATTTTTACTGTTACAGACTAAAAGCACAATTGACTAAACAAAACCAAAAGAACAGTGGATGCTGTAAATCAGAATCAAAACCAGAAGTTGCTGGAAAAACTCAGATGGTCAGCAGCATCTGTAAAGAGATATCAGAGTTAACATTTTGGGTTGGTTTACTCTTCCTCAGAACTGATGGTGGTCAGGAAAATGTTGGTTTATACACAGATAGGGTGGGTGGGTGGAGAGGATAAGGAGTAAACGATAGGTGAGGATAAAGACCAAAGAGAGAGAAGAATGGTTGGACAGATAAGGGAGATAGATGATGATCCAGCTAGTTGAGTGAATAGCTGTTAATGGGGATTGTTAGTGGCTAACAATAGGTAGTGTGAAATGGCTGACTATGTGACAACAAGCCTGGTGTGTGGGGTTTGAGGCTAGGATATGGGAGAGCTCAGGCCCTAAAATTATTGAAATCCATATTGAGTCCAGACAGCTGCAGGGTCCTCAAGCAGAAAATGAGGTGTTGTTCTTCTAGTTTGCACTGAGCTTCACTGGAGCACCGCAGCAAGCCTGAGACAGAGATGTTGGCCCAGGAATTGGATGGTGTGTTAAAGTGGCAGGCAACTGGAAGCTCAAGATCATTTTGCAGTAGGTGTTCTGCAAAGCAGTCACCCAACCTACATTTCATTTCCTCAATGTAGAGGAGACCACATTGTGAGCAGCGAATGCAGTAGACTAGATTGCGTGAAATTCAGGTAAAGTGCTGCTTCTCCTGGGAGATATGTTTGGGGCCTTGGACACTGAGGAGAGAGGAGGTAAATAGGCAGGTGTTACACCTTTGGCAGTTGTAGGGGAAGGGGGTGTTAGGAGTGAAGGAACAGTGGACCAGTGTGTCCCAGAAGGAATGGTCTCTGTGGAAGGTGGATAAGGGAGGAGAGGGAAATATCTGTCTAGTGGTGGGATCTTGCTGAAGGTGGCGGAAATGGCAACTGATGATTTTCTGGATTTGGATTCTGGTAGGATGGTAGGTAAGGAAAGAGGAACCCTATCACTGGTGCGGAGGGAATATAGGGGGTGAGGATGTAAGTGCGGGAGACGGGTTGGACCCAATTTAGACCCCTGTCAACAAAGGTGCTGGGGAATCTTCGGTTGAGGAAGAAGTTGGACATTTTGGAGGCTCCCTTGTTGAAGCTGACCTCATCAGAACATATGCAACAAAGACAGAGGAACTGCGAGAATAGAATGGAATGTTTATGGGAAGCAGGGTGCGAGGATGTATAGTCCAGGTAGCTATGGGAGTCGATGGGTTTATAGTGGATATTAGAAATGAAACAGACGTCAACAAAGGGAAAGGATGAGTTAGAGATGAACCAGGTGAAAGTGAGGGTGGGGTGGAAATTGGAAGCGAAATTGATGAACTTTTCTAATTCTGAATGAGAGAGGGAATGATATAGCGGAGAAAGCGTTGTGGGTGGGGGCCGTAATAGAGCTGGAACAAGGAATCTTTCATGTGCCCATGAAGAGACAGGTATAGCTGAAGCCCATGCGAGTACCCATGGCTACCCCTCTGACCTGAAGAAAATGAGGAAAGTTAAAAGAGAAGTTGTTCAAGGTGAGGATGGGTTTGGCCAAACTGAGGAGGGTAATGCTGGGTTCGGACCTTTGCTTCAGAAAGAAGGCCTACTCTGGCCCCCACCACAACTTTTTCTCTAATATATTGATTGTATCGTATGCCAACCTACTTCCTCGACCAAAGATTCCCCAGCACCATTGTTGACAGGGCTGTCAATCGAGTCCAACCCATCTCCCACAGCGCCCTCACCAATATGTAGATGCTTCCCCCAACTCCCCACCACCAACCCCCCGCCCCCGCCCCCTCAGAAGAGGCAAAACCCGACCTCATATTGGAAAACAAGGTAAGGCAAGGCAAGTGATTGAGATGTTAGTGGGCAAGCACTTTGGCACTGGTGACCATCATTTTATTAAATAGTTTTTAAATAGTTATGGAAAAGGATAGGTCTGGTCCACAAATGGCAAAGACAGTTTTGATGGTACTAGACAGGAACTTCCACAACATGATTGAGGGAAGCTGCTCACAGGTAAAGGGATGTTTGGCAAGGGGGAGGCTTTCATTAGTGAGATAATGATAATTCAGCATGTTCCTGTCAGTGTGAAAGGGCGAGGCTGGTGGGAGTAGGGAACACTGGATGACTATAGTTATTGAGGTTTTTGTCAAGAAAGGGAAAGAGACCTAAGTCCAACATAGACAGTTTGGATCAAGTAAAGTCCTTGAGGAGCATAGGGGTTGGAGGAGTGCACTTCAGAGGGAAATTAGGAAGGCAAAAATCGGACATGAGAGAGTTTTGGCAAATGATATAAAGGAGAATCCAAAGAGCTTCTACAAGTATTATTAAGGGCAAAAGAGTAACTAGGGAGAGAATAGGACCCCTTAAAGATCAACAAGGCCATCTGTGTGTAGAACCACAGGAAAAGGGTGAGATCCTCAATGAATATTTCTGCATCAATACTTATTGTGGAGAAAGACATGGAAGCTAAGGAACTTGGGGAAAGAAACACTGTCTTGAACATTATAGAAGAGATGCTGGAGGTCTTAAAAAACCATAAAGGCATATAAATTCACAAGACTTGATCAAGTGTATCCCAGAACAATGTAGGGAGCTAGGAGAGAAATTGCAGCATCCCTAACAGAGATATTTTATCATCAGCTGCCACAGGTGAGATGCTGGAAGACTGGAGGGTGGTTAATGTTATTTAAGAAATGCTGCAAGGAAAATCCAGGCAACTGCAGTCGGTGAGTTTGATGTCAGTGATGGATAAGTTGTTGGAGGGGATTCCGAGAGATAGGATCAACATGCATTTGCAAAGACAAGGACTGATAGGGATAGTCAGCATGGCTAATTGTATGGGAAATCATGTCTCACAAACTTGATTTTTTGAAGAGGTAACCAAGAAGATCAGGTGAAGGCAAAGTGGTAACATTGTCCACATGGACTTTAGCAAGGCCTTCAACTAGATTACTTTAGATTAGATTAGATTACTTACAGTGTGGAAACAGGCCCTTCAGCCCAACATGTCCACATCGACCCGCCAAAGCGCAACCCACCCAGACCCATTCCCCTACATTTACCCCTTCACCTAACACTACGGGCAATTTAGCATGGCCAATTCACCTCACCTAACTGGAGGAAACCCACGCAGACACGGGGAGAATGTGCAAACACCACACAGGTGGGAATTGAATCCGGGTCTCTGGCGCTGTGAGGCAGCAGTACTAACCACTGTGCCACTGTGCCACCTGGATCACGTGATCCAGGGGAAGGCAGCTCATCGGATACAAAATTGGCATGACAGTAAGTGAAAGAGGGTTGTTTTTCCTGATGAAAGGCTTTTGTCCAAAACGCCGACTTTCCTGTTCCTCGGATGCTGCCAGACCTGCTGCGCTTTTCCAGCACCACACTCTTGACTGGTAAACAAGCCCATTATCCCACAAGCCATCATAAATGTAGTCTAAATGTTCATCTAAATACCATTCTTATTGTTTCATGAATGAATAAAAATTCTGAACAATGTTAGACAAAATTTTATGTGTACTCAATTATATAAATTTTGAAAAATACAGATGAAAACATTTATACTTTCTAATTGTACATTGCTACAAAAAGGCTTAATATGTTCACATCATTAATTCACAGGTCCTTCATGTTTTGCATCCTTTCCTCCACCACCCATTTTGAAGTATTAATGGCATTAGAGTCAGTTTAAATCAAAATCGACGTTTCGGGCAAAAGCCCGTTTCCTGATGAAGGGCTTTTGCCCGAAACGTTGATTTTGCTGAAGCTCCTCGGATGCTGCCTGAACTGCTGTGCTCTTCCAGCACCATTGATCCAGAATCTGGTTTCCAGCATCTGCAGTCATTGTTTTTACCTCAGTTTAAATCAAGTCTACATCACCAGAACTCAGGAATATATGCAGCAAACATCTACTATGCTCTCATGTCTGTGCAGAAAATTGTAAATTTAGATATTTTGTATCCTATTGTTAATCTCATACAGAATCTTCAACTCATCAACATTTTATTGTTACGACTGAGGCTGGAAGAATGCACTGTTGGTTTAGTCCCACTCACTACTCTGTGAGTTGCTACATAAAATAAAAAGTAGTCTTCCCAATTACCTAAATATCAGTTGAATAGCTTATCTAAATCAGGTTTTAAATAAAATGATCAATCAAGCTGATTTCTTTAGTAAATCAAATTATTGGTTTATTATCAAAACAAAATGTAACCAATGGAGATGCAATTACCGGTTAACATACACAGGTTGATGACAAGGAAATGTAATGTTTATCGCTCTGAATAAACCATGACATGCGCAGGTACACACAGACACGTCTGGAAAAATCAGAAGAAAAATCTCCCCAAATGTTCCCTTTTAAAATAAACATTTCTGACCATTAGATTTCATCTGGAAGACATAAAGGATAAAGCATATGTTTCGAAATCTGTCATTTTAGTCTTCTGACATGTGGTCAAGTCACTAATCATATTGTCTTTGGAGTCCTGGCAGACACCACTTGCTCAGGAAATACAATGTTGAGAAGTCCCTGTAATCACACTTCCAGAAGAACAAAAATGTTTCATCCTTAACTCAATAGGAAGGTTCTTTTCAGAAATAGGAGGGGTCAGCTGGACAGCCACTTCTCTCAGTCTTTTTTTATTATTCTTAATTCATGGTATATGGGAATCAGTCTGGGTCAGCATTTAATGCCAATCCTAATTGCCTTGATAAAAAATCGGTAATGAGTTGCCACTATAAACCTGCATGGAATGTAAGGATACTCAGTATTGTTATAAAGATTTTGTTGTTAGAAAAATTGTTGTTAGAATCCTGTTAGAAGGATTTTGACCAGCAACAATAAAGGAATGACTATATAGTTCCAAGCCAGGATGGTATGTGGCTTGGAGGAAATCTCCAAGTTTGTGGCACTTCCATGCTTCTGCAGCCCTTATTCACTAGTTGGTAAAGGTTGTGGGATTGGAAGGTGCGATTCAAGGAGGCTTGGTGAGTTACTGTAGTGTATCTTCAGATGATACACACTGATGGTACTGCAGTGAAGGGAGTGAATGATAAATATTATAGTTGAAGTGCCAGGGAGCTAACTTGCTCTGAACAGCATTAGTATCTTGACTATTGTTAGAGCTGTATCCATCCAGGCAACAGGAGAGTATTCCATCACACTCCCAACTTGTGTCTTATAGATGGTGGACAGGCTTTGGGGAGATAGGTGTTAGTTGCTGCAAAATTCCTAACCTCGGACCTGCTGTTGCGGCTACAGTATTTATATGACTGGTCTAGTTCAGTTTCTAGTCAATGGGAACCTCCAAGCTATTGATAGTGGGGGTTTCAGCGATGGGAATGCTACTGAGCATCAAGGGACAATGAAGAATTTTCTCCATTCTCAGCAAAGGATAGACCAGATCTAAAAGTTGACGTTCTAAATTGGAGAAAGGCCAATTTTAATCAGATTAGGCAAGAACTTTCGAAAGCTGATTAGGGGCAGATGTTAGCAGGTAAAGGGATGGCTGGAAAATGGGAAGCCTTCAGAGAATCCAGAGAAAGTATATTCCTGTTAGGGTGAAAGGAAAGGCTGGTAGGTATAGGGAATGCTGGATGACTAAAGCAATTGAGGGTTTATTTAAGAAAAAGAAGGAAGCATATGTAAGGTATAGACAGGATAGATCGAGTGAATCCTTAGAAGAGTTTAATGGAAGTAGGAGTATACTTAAGAGGGAAATCAGGAGGGCAAAA
>NC_057738.1:9458636-9496771 GCF_004010195.1 Chiloscyllium plagiosum | reverse complement strand
GGTGCTGGCAGGTGGGACTAGATTGGGTTGGGATATCTGGTCGGCGTGGACGGGTTAGACCGAAGGGTCTGTTTCCATGCTGTACATCTCTATGACTCTATGACTATGACTTTTTTTTAAAGGGCTCCTTGATGCCATTCTCTGTCATATGCTGCCTTGGTGCCAAGCACGATCATTCTCACCTCACCTCTCAAGTTCCACACTTCCATGCATTTGGATCAATGCCATAATTAAGTCAGGATGTGAGTGGCTTGTCAGAACCCGAACTGAGCATCAGTGAGCAGTTTGTTTCCTTTGCAAATGCTGCTTGATAGCATCATCTATGATTCTTTTCATCACTTTGCTGATAATCACAAGACTATTGGGTAGCAATTGACCAGGCTGGACTTGTCTACTCTTTCAGTAACTGATGATTAAAAAAGACTGATCGAATAAATCTAGCCTAGTCAATTACTACCCTGTTTTTATGTGCAGGATATGCTTGAGAAATGTTGCATGTTGTTGGGTAAGTGTTAGAATTGCAGCTGCATGAGAGTTTAGCTAGGGGTAAATCTAGTTCTTGAATACGAGTCTTCAGTACTGTTACAAAATGCTGTTAAAACCTATAGCCTTTGCAATATCCAGTGCCTTTAGCTTTTTCTTGATATCAAATGAAGTGATTTGAATTTCTTGAAGACAGGTATCTGTGATGCTAAGTCCTCAGGAAGAGGCCAAAATGGATCATCACTTGGTATTTCTGGCTGAAGAAGGTTGAAAATGCTTTAGTTTTGTATTTTATTCCACTGACAGGGTCCCCATCATTAAGGGCAGGGATATTTGTGGATGTTGCACTTCCTGTTAGTTGCTTAATTATCTACCACAATTCATGATTCAAAGTGGCAGGACTGCAGAGCTTTAGGTCTGAATAGTTATTGTAGGTTTGTGTTGCATGCTGCCTTTCTGTTTGGCATGCTAGTCCTGTGTTGTAGTTTCATCTAGTTGATATCTCATTTTAAGTGCACTTGGCGGTCCTATTACAAATCCTTTTAACCCCAAAATGTTCTTATGCATTTAGCGCTGTTTTTACACTAGCTTGGCAAATTTATTTTCTTAAATTCCTATTTTACAAACTAGATGTCGTCTTACATTCCGCTGAGCCACAGTTGACCTGCTGGCTTGATGGTACTGGGGAGCAAGCGAGGCCATGAATCACAAATTGTGGTTGAATACAATTCTGTCACTGCTGATAGGACACAGTGCCTCATGGATGTTCAGTTTTGAATTGCTATTGCTACATATTGCTACAAGATTGTTCCAATTGACAGTGGAGGTGCTAGTTACCCCAGTAATTCTCGATAATAATGCAGGCTCCATCCAATCACAGCAGGGTCTACAGTCGAACAATTAACACCAGTTGCAAAAAGCATGGTTTTGGAAAGGCACAGCTGGTCAGGCAGCATCCATGGAGCAGGAGAGTCGACATTTCGAGCATGGGCTCACCAGGAAGGTGGGGGATGTCCAAGGGGGCCCAAGTCCGTCTCCTCTGCCCTGAAGCTCTTCAGCACCGCCCTCTTGACCTGTCCTACCTGTCCTTCATCTTTCACACTCATCCGCTCCACCCTCCATTCCAACCTATTACCATCACCTACCACCTTGATCTATCTATCGCATTCCCAGCTACCTTATCCCCAGTCCCACTTCCCTCCCATTTATCTGTCAGTCCCCTTCGGTCTCCCCTACATTCCTGATGAAGAACTTATGCTCGAAACATCAACTCTCCTGCTCCTCGGATGCTGCCTGACCAGCTGTGCTTTTCCAGCGCCACACTTTTTGACTCTGATCTCCAGCATTTGCAGTCCTCACTTCCTCCTAGTTAACACCAGTTGTATGATTTCTAGCAAGCCTTGTTCAAAGAATTTCTAATGTCTACAATGTAAAGAAATATTCCAGGTATTTCCACAAAACAGGAAATAAATTATCACAATCCTTTAACTTAAGTCCTTCAAGAAATATTAAACATGATTCATCTTCATGGCATATTTTAGGTGCCAGTAATACTGTTACCTTTTCACAACCATTTCCTGTCAGATGCCTGCAATTCTAGACCATTTGAACCAACAGGGCTCTAATCATTATATGGTAAACAAAGCTAATATAATACCTACTTCCATTGCAAGCCATGTAAATACCATAATTGATGCCCTTAAAAGCAAAACAATTGTACCATTGATGGTTTTAAGACCCCCTGATGAATTTAGTCAAGAGCGCAGTGATCAGCAGGGGATTCAACTTGTCATTATCATGTAATGAACTATGCAATTGAGTTCATGGCACGGGTTCCAAAAATAAGTGGGCTGTTATGAATGCTAATGATGTTATGCAACAGAGGAGCTACGTTGTTTCCAGCAAATTATGCTCTCATGTTTTTATGTGACAACATTGATTACACTTCTGAAGTATTTCAGTAGCTGGAAACTGTTTTGTGAAATCCTGAGATCAAGCTTGTTGAGGTTAAGAACCACAGGAAGCAATGCACTATTGGGGTTTTTAGAAAAAACTCAAACTACACTATTAAGATTCATAAACTGAAAATATCAATTTCATCTGGTTCTGTCGAATGTTCCAGCCTGGTGCCAACTTGTTTTTTTCTCTAAAAAGACTGTGACCTACAATGTATTTTGCATCACTTTCTTTTTCATTTAAGATTCAAAATCTCAAGAGTGAATCTTGTACAGCCTAAAAACACAAGTGAGACAAGTTTGATTAATTGGCAACATTTGCCACAATCTCCAAACCTGGAATAATAAGGTCCACATTGATAATTAGAACTTGCAAGTTTTTTTTATTTGCAGAACACCTTCCTTTTGACACGACAATAGTCTTCAAATTATCTAGTGATATTACAAATTACAGTAACTAATTCCTCAAAAATAAGCTTATTAACAGGAACAACTGCAATACTACATTGCAACAAACTGTAGCTATTTTCTACACTAAAATATTGTCAAGGATTAATTTTGAAACTTAGAACAGTAGAAGTCTACGTTGATCTTGCCAATACTGTGGATGAGGACATCTTGGTACCTGCATAACATGAGGTTTATAGAAGCCATTACGTTGTAATGCCTCTGCCAGGACCTGACTACTACATATGCATAACACTGATCAATACAGATGAGCAGATCTACGTCTTTGATCTATTCTGTCATTTACTTTGAAATGGCTTGGCCATTCAAGGTAAAAGTCTGCAGGGGGGCAAATTAAAACCTATTTTACAGAAGTGGCTTGCATCTATGCTATTACCTACTATCACATTATGTCAACATCTTATGAAAAGATAGATGTTATCTTACTTTATAAACTACATATTTAGATTTAACATTAACAGCTAACTTTAGTGTACAAAACAATATTGAGAAAATCAGCAATGTATTAACGAAGACATTTAAAAATATTAGTTGTTAAAACTGTAATTTGTAGTCAAGGCAATACCCCTGAACGGGCAACATTCACCCCGACCAAGAAAATCTTGTTGGGCAATTTATGGGCAACGTAAAGAAAAGGTATGGAACGTTAACTGAAATAGTTTCACAGCAACTATTTGTGAAAGATTGTTGTCCTTGGGCTAACCTTCAATGGAGATTATAAAAGAGAGGCAAGAATGACATTTTTGCCCCTTTAAGAGAATTATGGTGTGATGCACAATAACAAAGTTGAGTTTAAACCAACAGGTGCAATGATTAATTTTGAATATCTTAAATCCAAGGATATCTAAACTGATTAAAGAACTGGATGAGATTTTGTCATACAAAGATGTTGATTACACTCAAAATATAATCACGCATCGTAACCCACAGTTGCTAAAAACAGACTGCCAATAAGACCATCGATCATTGCACTTCTACTTGTAATGCAGCTACCGCAAGGTGTCTGACTACTGTGGTATTATATGCTATGGCTACACAAAGTGTAAATTTGCATCATGGTGAACGATAACTCTAGAATACAACACATGAATTACAGAGCAGGTTGTAACTTTGGCAGTTAGCCAACATTTTCTGCTGCTTCAGTAAATAACTTTGAACCATTCCATATAGTCTTGAACTGTTCCGGCACAGGATACTCTTTCTACAAAGGGAACAAAATGCCTGTTAGTAAATTCAACTTCACATTTGAAATAATTCTGCCAGCTAACATTTAAATAACAGATCACTAATAATTCTCAGAAGCAAATTGCAGGGGGTATAATCACACAGCAAAAAAAAGTCTATTTGGCCCCTTTGCTTCTGTGTAAGCTCTTTGAAAGACCTATCCAATTAATCCCACTCCCCTGCTCTTCACCTGAAGGCTTGTAAATATCTCCCTTTCAAACATTCAATTGCAACCCAGCTTTTTGCCTTGGCAAGACTTTGTTGCAGCATATTCTTTACTTAAATTTGTATTCTTATATACTATGACGCCTCCATAAGCAGCTTGTCATAGTATCATGGTCCAGAATTAAGTCACACCCATGGTGTTTCATAGCATGTCCCAACAGATTGATTAAAATTAATTTTATAGAGTTCAGTGTCTAGAAGGGGGCATTTGGTACACTGAGAGTCCCTTCCTCTGGATCATAAGGTTTGGCTTCAGGTGCCATCTGCCACAGAAAAGTGTCACAGCATGTATGCACTGGTTGATTAAAAACATTAAATTATATTGCAGAAATTGGTCTTGTATCTTTTAATTTGTGATGTTAATACTAAAGTATGAAATACCTTGCAAAATCTTCAGGATCACAAATTGCAAACAGGTCTGGTCCTGAACTCCAAAAGTGCGCTTCCTAACTTACTCTCAACTGTGCCAATAACCCTTTATTTTCTTGCCCTGAAAGTCTAACAACTTCACAAAATGAAGTTCAAAATTAAGTGAAAACAGGGCTAAGATGCCTAGGATTACCATGGTCAGTATTTGGACACTTGTTGCACAGGGTAAAGATTACTCTGAAGTGATCTTATCAATGCTTAAAGCATTTCTATCAAACTTCATTCTATGCTGTTTAGGTGACAGCACTATTTGTTAATTTTAAATAGAATGACATCCACATTAAAATAGGAAAGCGGCGAACCATGTAAGAGCTTCTCAAGAAAAACCAACGGTAATCCTAATCCAAACCAAAAGTAAATAAAATGAAGAAACTAAAGAAAAAAGGCCCATCAGTCACTTTTCATTATCCAGAGGCAATGGAGGACTTAAAGAATGTGCACACAATGTTATGTTCAGTAGGCCTGACTGATTGGACTATTGACCCCTTTCTGGTTTTGCATTTCTTTACTCTGCAGTGCCAATGTTCAGAACCAAGGCAATAGCACAGCAATGAATAAACTGTAATTTCGCACAAACTTTAAACAGCAGAAGCTTAAGTCTAAAGTTTTTATCTACTTTCATTTCATGGTCAGTAACTGAGCTCCCCTCAACATAAATTCTTCTGAACAACTCAATGTAGTAGTGAAGATCTGCGAAAATATTTTTAAAATAGAGAAACTGCCATATTCAAGCTGGCAACTTTGAATTGTGAACACAAACTACTGTGATTTTGTTTGCTGTTACATAGTATTAGATGCCTAAACACATAAATATAAAGTAAAACAATCAGGTTTCTAGATGAAAAGCAGTTTGAATTTGGCACACCGAAGGGGTAAATTTTACCATTTCAATATCGGTCCTTACAACTTTGTGATCCAGAATGTACATGAGAAATTTGAAACTTTTGGTCAGCATGGATTTTATATTCAAGAGATTTTAATAGGCACAAAATCTGATGGGGTGAAACAAAATTCTGTACTCAAATTTTGTACATCTTTGTCATGAACAAGTGATGACTTGTAAAATCTAAACCCTACGTTTACTTCCCTAAGTATTTTAACAATAAGTAAAATGTTATTCCAACATTTACCCCTCAAATGTTAATCTTGGAAGGTCTGGGTTGAATTATGAATAATCCGCTGATGAATACTTTTACATTAAACTTCCAAATTTAAGCATCATTTAAAAAAACTCAACAATTTCCCATTCAAATAAGTCATGTCTCACCTATTTCTTAACTATTTTTACCAGTCCTAATTCTGTATCTCTTCATAATCTTACCTAACCAGATTTGCAAATATCAATCTGGAGTTAATACCTAATTCCTTTTAGAAAGAGAATGTCCTTATTCTTTGAATAAGAATCTCTTCCTAATTTCACTCAAGTGGCCTACTGGATTGTAAACTGGATTTTGTTGCATTCATCCGACTATAGTCTTTAAATAAAGTGGGCGGGATACAATTCCAGAATTCCAACCTCTATTTCTAATGTTGGCAAATTTTGACCAGCATGGAATAAGGGGTTCGATAGTAAGCTCAGAAGCTGCACTCCTGATCTGGTCAGCTCCAATGTGGGGGTTAGGCATCTCATAGCCTCCCTACAATTTTGCTAGAGTTGGGCAAAGTGCTTGAATAAGTGTGATTCATGAACCCTAAGTGGATTCATTAAGTTAAGGATATTCAAAAAATCTTATCCATGTTCTCTCCATAGCTTGCCTGCATTCTCTATGCAATATGGAAATGTAGGACTGAATCTTTCGGGTTTTTGGCAAAGCGCAAATTACATTGGGTTTTGTGGAGTTATTTTCATGGTGAGGACATGAAAGTTTTTTTCGCCCTATCTTAACTAAATGTACTGCATTAGTTGGCATTTCAGGCCATGTGACAAGAACCAAATGCAACTTCAGAACTGTCTTATAATGTGCCATCCTTGAAGCAACTCTGTGCTCAGCGGAGCTCCTCTCTGAGACCAACATCCCTTGTTGATGTGTAATTTTCCAGACCCAGTGCACAACTGCTAGAGTGCTGGTATCTAGAAGCTGCCCTGCTCAGCTGTGGAAGGAGTCAGGAGAGTTGTTGGAGAAGGGGAGGTTGATATAGCGTTTCTCTAAGAAGGACCTGTAGATCGAGGTGGCATAGTGGCTCAGTGGTTAGCACTGCTACCTCACAGCACCAGGGTCCTAGGTTCGATTCCAGCCTCGGGCAACCGTCTGTGTGGAGTTTGCACATTCTCCCTGTGACTGTGCAGGTTTCCTCCAGGTGCTCCGGTTTCCTCCCATAGCCCAAAGATGTGCAGGTCAGGTGAATTGGCCATGCTAAATTGCCCATAGTGTTCGGTACATTAGTCAGAGGGAAATGAGTCTGTGTGGGTTACTCTTGGGAGGGTCGGTGTGGACTGATTGGCCCAAAGGGCCTGTTTCCACACTGTAGGGAATCTAATCTAATCCTGTGGACAGATAGGGGAGGGGAGGGGAGGGGAGAGGAGAGGAATTATCTTGCCAAAAGACTGGCATAGAAGACCAAATCACCAAAACATACTAGCCTGGTCAGAGTCATCTCCAGGGTGAGAAGGACTATGCAGGAAGAAAGTGAATGACCTTCTGTGCTCTGTCAGGGTAAGTGCAATACTGTACCCGTTGCTCCCTCACACTTATCAGTTGTACACATCTCCCACCAAAGCTTATATTCTGACACCCCTTCTGTTGCATGAAACATTCGCTCTCATTATCTCCCATACTCATACACCACTGACCCTGCGTGTTGCTTTCTCATTCCCTCAGAACACCTCAATATCTCTTCCCCCACATACACCAGCCCTAACAGTCATGCTACCCTCTTGCATTGTATTCTTTTGCCCTTTTTGTCATTAAAATGAGAAGACATCCTATAACAGCTCAGAGCAATACCTACAGGTTGGAGGTTGCCGGACATCCATATCCTCAACCCCATCTGAGGAAAATATACTTGATAGGGACCAGAAGAAGACAAGGACTGCTCCTGCAGAAATGCAGGGACACAAATATCCTGGCATCCAAATAAATATTACTTTGTCATTTCACTGCAAAGGTCACATTTACAGGAGTCAAACATTACTACTAACCAGTGACTGCAACATATTCTGCCTCTTGTGTTTTACAAGTGCACCCATTGTCCTAAGGATCAGCCATCGCATAGAGAAAAGTTCCTAGATCTCCCCAGGTGAGATCATAAAGACATCCAGCACTGGATGTAGGTTTGCTCACTGAGCTGGAAACGAGCAAACCTACATCCAGAACCTCAACCAGAGCTACAAATCTTCTCAATACTCACTATGACATACAGCACAGAAACAGAGCCTTTGGCCCAACTTGTCCATGCTGACCAGGTTTCCTAAATTGAATTATTCCCATTTGCCTGCATTTGGACCATATCCTCAAAACCTTTCCTATCCATGTACCTGTCTAAACGTCTTGTAAATATTGTAATTTGCCAAGGGATTGGAGGGATAATCATCAAGACTACATCTTGGATGCACCAGCAGCATGCGCAATGACATCTCAGTGGGCTTCATCAGCACGCACAGAGTTCCACACACCAACAGTTCCAAAGATGAGTGAGGAAGAAACTTCCAAGCCATTGGCAGTCAGAACACTACCAGAGATCAAGTACATGTTTAGCCCCTAGTGGGAGATGACTCTGTGGTCTCGGTAATGAAGGACTTCATTCAGATACGTGGGAGAAGCAGAAATGGCAGGCACGCATACAGGAAGCACTGGCCCTCTCAATGGAGGAGATGTAGCAATGCAGTTAGTTCGTTGATGCACTGCATGTCATTGCTCCTGCTGCAGCAGTGCAGCCAGCCCAATGACCAACTGTCTGCCTCCGTAGATAGGTTGGCAGCTGTTGAGAGACAGGTCCAGAATGCTCTGGGGCTACTGGTGAGTTGCTAACACCTGATTTCCATCACCCCACCCATTCGTCCTCAGGACCAAAGGCAGGACAAAGGTGAGATTAGGTATCTTGAGACTCATCCAGGTGCCCCATCCCTAGATGGAGGCAGGGTGGAGCCAGGAGACCCGCATGAGGAGCCATTCAACAGTTTCCATTCAGAATTGGCTAGGCTCACTAATCCATGTGTCTGCCCACCCCCCCTCCCCCACAACTGTTGGAAGTTCCAGCTGAAATGAGTCAACTTCCCTCTGGCATATCTGGCCTGACTAGAACCAAATGCACCCCCCACCCCGATCACCTGATAAAGCCTCCAGGATCAACAGGTTCCACTATGGATTGTTCCCTGCTCTGCACTCTGTCTGTGGGCAACATGGAGGTCATCTGGAAGAGGCAGTGAGTTGAACGCACCAAGAACTTGTTCTGGTTTCCCTGTTTAATTTTCCTGATAGTTAGTTTGTAAGGCGATTTGGTTAGATTGCATACATGGTCAAGCATTTAATATGTAATGACAAGTGTCAATTGGGAACTTGACACTGACTAATTAGAATCACATCACACCACTTGAGAAAAGGATACCAGATGTGGCGAGATGACTCAATGTTGAGATGGACTTTGTTGAAAATCTTGCCTAATTCTAACATGCATCATGCATAGCTCGCGTCTTTCAGAGCCTGGTAAGTCATGTAAGAACAATAACAAGTCATGAAAGGCACTTAAATAAAAGGGACTCATTCAAAACTAAATTGAGAAAAGCTTCCCTTGAAATCCTATAAATGTGTAAATCACTCAGAGACATTAAAGTGTCGGTAACAAAAGCTTTAAAGCACTACACATCTCAGCCTCAACCAACTAAATATATAGTGAAAGAAACACTTCTGAGAAAGAATATATTATAACTTCATATAAGTGGCAATCAAACACTCCACTTCCACCTGCGAGAACAGCTTCTCTAAAAAAATTCATTCATCAAACTTTGGGCTCAAACAAATATTCATTATGAGGCCATCTGTGAACTGTATCAACAGGCACAAGTACTCAAATATCTGTTTCTCAAGATGACTGCCCCACCAACTACTGATTGAATACCAGTGGTGCAGGAAGAGGCCCTTAAATGGTCATCAATTGGTGTCAGGCAGGAAAGGCCGTCCTGACTTAACCAAGGCCTGTTTTCCTGTCTGATTAAATGCCTCCACCTCTAAACTTGCCTTGGGAGCATGCATTGATTTTACCCCAGTACATTAAAGTTTTGTGCAGGGATTTCCTACAGAGCCTGGGTGGCCCAGTTGATAGATACCCACAGGCCCTGTTCATGTTTTAAGTTCTACATTGGATAATTATACTTTTCTAAAATGATTAATTAAAGATACTGTTCTATTGTTTTTAAATTAAAATGTCTCAAATTAAACCATTTCAACAGTCTCTGTGTTCACTGTGAGTTAGGAATCTCATTTACTGAAATATCCTGACTATATATCTGAATTGCCAGAATATGCCTTACATCAGGAACAGTTGTAAAGATAACTACCCTATGTTCAAGAACTTACAATTGACTAAGAGCTGCAAGGACCTCAAAATGTGTAAATTGAACTTTATTACTAGTTTTATTCAAGGGTTTTAATGCAGACAGTATACACTCTGATACTTTAAACGAACGTGTGTAACAAGTCTGACAAATAAACACAATCTTTTGGGAAAAGGAATGAACAAACATTTAAGTCAGTACTTTATGTGCATAACTTTGCATCTTGAGAACTCAGCTACATACTTTTAATGACACCCTGCAACCAGGAGGATAGCAGCCAAAAAAACACTCTCAAAGAATCTAATCTGGAACACTTTGTAATGTTAGAATCTGAAAATAAAGGTATAAAGAAACACAAAACAGTAAATGTTTATAACTTACATAATCATCGTCCTGAGGAATTAGAATATTCATTTCCGAAGACTTGGCACTGATAATCTCACATCCTAAAGACTCTTCGCTGAGGTATATGTGACATCCCTCTGTCTTATTTATAGATATAGTAGGTACTTTGCCCATGACCTGAAAAACAGTTAAGAAAATTGTTTGTATTCCAACTATAAGTTACCAGCTTTAAAAATCATGAGATGTTAACAAGAGTGGCAGAAGGTTAATAGTTAATGGAAGTTTTTCAGCATGGAGGAAAGTTTGCAGTGGTGTTTCCTAGAGGTCAGTGTTTAGACTCTTCTGTTTCCTGCTATATATTAATGACCTAGACTTTGGTGCACATGGCACAAAGTTTGCATAAGATAAGAAACTTGGAAGCAATGTGAACTGTAGTGAGGACAGTGTAAAATTTCAAAAAGATATTGTTAAATTGACAGAATTGGCAGACAGGTAGATGAAGTCCAGTGCAGAACTGTGTTTTGTTAGGAAGAACATAGGAGGACAATATAAAATAATTCTAAAAGGAATGCAGGAGCAAATAGACCTGGGTGTTTATTTGCATAAGACATTGAAGGTGGCATGACAGGTTGAGAGATTTATGTGGAATTGTGTGAAATAGATAGTTGTATGATGGGAAAACTGGCCAACCCGTTTGTAACATACATTTTGACTGTCCTTTGTATGACCTCAGAGCTGCCTGACACAACACAAGACCATAACAAAGGTTCAAGTGTTGCTGACCTCAGCAGGACTTGAAGTAGGCTAAGTCCATCTAAATTCTCTAACTTTGGCAGAGCTTGACTTGACAGGCTCCATATAAATCCTGGGATACTGACTAAGCCCAAGTAAAGACATTCCACAAAATCCTCTGAGCCCGCAACAAGGACGAGATTATGAGATGACATTTGTGGTGCAAGGTTTTGGGAAGTGAAGATGATAAACCACGGAAGTAATAATACAGATCATAATTCAGTGCACCGGTCTAATGGATGAGTAACCTCTAGTGATAGGTATTGATAACTATTGATAAGTTTTAAATATAAAGATTCCTGCTTTTCTCTCTAAGAGCGAACTGGTGAGAGAGACTCAGAGCTGTAATCAACTCTCTCTCTTTTCCAAGTTCAGCCGCTCTGCATACAGCTTCCTTGTTAATAAAGGCAGATTATTTTGTCGGAACAAGTTTTGTTGAACCTTTGTTGAGTTTGTTTAGCTCTCAGTCTCACAGCCCTGTAGCCATTTTTAATAAATTTCTACATATAAAGCATACAGTACTATGGACCAATTAATAGCGGTATAGAGTACAAGAGCAAGAAGGTATATTGAACTTATATAATGTACTGGATTAAGCTCAGCTGGAGTAATGTCTCCACTTATAGGTGCCACATTTTAGGAGGCATGTTTAGGCATTGGGGAGGATGAAGAAAGAATTCACAAAGTGAAGATAGAATGGAGAAGCTAGGACTCTTTGCCTTGAAGAAAAGAAAGCTGAGAAGAGTTTCAAGGCACTCAAATTCAGGAAGAATGTAGACAGAGTACTCATGAAAGAATTGTGAACAAAGAAATTAGTAAAACTAAAATTAGTAAATCAGTAAAACTAGTGAATGGTTAGGGCCTGAAATTCATTTCCTGTCAGTATAGTGTAAATAAGATCAATTGATGCATTCAAAAGGGGTTTGGACTATCTAAAAAGGATGATTGCACAGTGTATTGCAGAGAAGGCAGGAGAATAGCATTAAGCACTTTGCTCATTTGAAGCGTGTGTAACAATTCCATAATTCTGTGCATGGAAACAAATTCAATATTTTTCAAATAGAGAAAATTAGGTTTTTTAGTAGAGATAAGAGCATATCTCCTGTCTAACTTTGGGGTGCATTTGAGTAAGATGTTGTAGCAGAGTGAATGAACTTGATTCTGAGGACTGGAAATCTTCTTTCAGAACTTTGCACGCTCAAATTTCTGATTGGCACTTCTGTTGGACAATGTTCTTTGCCAGCAACACAAACATGTATTATTATCCCTTTCAAACCTGCTTGCTGTTAACTCAGTTGTGTTCTACATATTGACAGCATGAGGTCAAAGCACATCTTCGATTAAAGATCTCAAAATTAACATTTTTAAAATGTATATGTACGTGTTAAATTCAGTGTGTGAGATGTATGTAACAATTAAAACACTCACATCAACCTTGCAGTAGAAATGGTAGCTACAATCCCTGTTCTGTGAAATCCCAATATTAAGGGAACATGCCTGTCACAGATTTCTTTTGTATATCACAAAGTAATTGCTGTGTCCAGGTAAATAGACTGTTTCATCTTAATGTTTTAATTTTAATTATATTGACTTAAGCATTTTGGATCTTTTCCAATTCTTTTTGAAAGAATCTACTGAGTAATTCCTTAGGACAGTTCCTGCCCCTCAAACAGTTACACTTGGAGGGGCGGGAAATGCTCAATAGACCATAAGACATAGGATAGAAGTAGACCGTTTGGCCCATCAAGTCCGTTCTGTGATTTAATGAGAATCCTCAACTGCATTTTCCTGCCTTTTCTTCATAATTCTTGATTCCCTTACTGATTGAAAATCTGTCTCTCTCAACCTTGAACATGCAATGACCCAACCTCTTACAGCCTTCTGTGGTAAAGAATTCATAGTCACTACCATCAGAAGAAACTGCTCGCCACCTCTCTCTTAAATGGGCAGCACCTTACTCTGAGATTATGCCCTCTATTCCTGATGAAGGGCTTTTGCCCAAAACGTCGATTTTCCTGCTCCTCGGATGCTGCCTGACCTGCTGTGCTTTTCCAGTATCACTCTAATCTAGATTCCAGCATCTGCAGTCCTTGTTTTTACCTCTGAGATTATGCCCTCTAGTCCTAGATTCTCCCACGAGGGAAACTAACCTGTAAAACTTCCCAAGAATCTTAAATGTTTCAATAAAATTGTCTTTTATTCTTCTAAACTTCATTCAGTATAGGCCCAATGTCCCCTCATAAGAAAATCCTTCCATGACCAGGGTAAACCCGGTGAATCTTTACTGACTGCCCAGTATACCTTTGCTTAGAGAAGAGTGCCAGAACTGTTCACAGTATCCTAGGCATGGTCTAATTAGTGCCTTGTTTAGTAAGACTTCCTTATTTTTATACTCCAAGCCCTTTGAAATACAGTCGGTTCTTCTATAACACGTGTTTCTTCAATGTGAAATGGTGTTGATGCGATTGAAGAATTTAGACTGTTATTTGTAGAACGCAAATTTTTCTTGCCTGGATTGGCTATAACACGATTTCGGCCTCAACAATTTAAATGGCACTGCTATTGCGCGATTTTCTTATAACACAAGATCGCACACGATTGGAACCATTTCATTATATCAGAATCGACTGATGCCACCAGTCCATTCGCCTTCCTTATTACCTGAAGACAACTATGCTAGCTTTTTGCATTTTGCACAAGGACTCCCCCATTCTTCCTGCAGTCGTTATCCATTTAAATAATATTCAGCTCCTCTATCTTTCTTGCCAAAGTTCATAAACTCACATTTTTCCATATTTAATCTGCCAAATTTTTAACAATTCAACTTAATCTGCTCCCTCTGCAGACTTGGTGTGCCACGTACCACTTGCGTACTCACCTATTTTTGTGTTATGTGCAGTCTTGGGAGCAGTACATTCACTTCCAAGATATTAATATGTATGGTAAATAATTGTAGCCCGAGCATAAATCCCTGTGGCACTCCACTAGTTACAGGTTTCTAAGTGAAAATGCACCCCCATCCCAATTCTCTGACTTCCATTAGTTAACCAATCCTCTATCCATGCGAATAAACTTCCCCCAATGTTATGAGTTCTTATCTTAAGTAGCCTTACGTGGGGTATCTTATTGAAAGTGGAACTACTGCAGTGTGGAAGGTGGCCATTCGGCCCATCAAATCCACAATGACCCTCCAAAGAGCATCCTACCCAGACTCAGCACCTTACCATAGTCTGTAACCCCACATTTACCATGGTTAACCCACCTAGCCTACATATGCCTGAACATTATGGACAATTTCAGTATGGCCAATTCATCTAATCTGCACATCTTTGGTGTGAGGGAGGAGACCCATGCAGATATGGGAGAATATGAAAATTCCACACAAGCAGTCATCCAAGGCTGGAATTGAATCTAAATTCCTTACACTGAGAGGCAGCAGCGATAACCACTGAGCCACCATACAACACCACCTACTGGTTCCACTTTATCTATCCTACTTCTTAAACCTCCTCAAGAGAATTTTAATAACTTTGTCAGGCATGATTTCCATTCATCAAGTCACAATGACTCTGCCTGATTACGTATTACTCTGCTATTACATTCTTCATAATAGACTCTAACATTTTCCAATTATAGATACTAAGCTAACTGACCCATAGTTGTCTGTTTTTCCACTCTCTCTACCGTTTTGAATCAGGTTGTTACATTGTCACAGAAGAGATACCTCAGCACAGGAGGTGTCCATTTAGCCTATTATTCCTGTATCAGCTTGCTAAATGAATGCCATTACTAAGTATCAACCTCCTGCTTTTTCTCTATACCTAATTTCCCAATGTTTTTATTTAAATAATGTTATTTAAACAATCATCCAATCCTCTCTTGAATGCTTCAGTTGAACCTGCCTCCAGCACACTTCCAGGCCAGTGCATTCCATACCTTAATTACTTGCTGAATAAGAAAGTTCTTCCTCATTTCACCTTTGCTTCTTTTGCAGATTTCTTTAAGTAAATCTGTGCCCTCGTTCTCACCCCTTGTTTATTTCTAAACTCTACCCAGATGGCCTCATTTAAAGACCCTTCTAAGATATTCTTCCTCATTACTGCACTGATGGTTTCCTTTATCAATAATGCAACGTGTCCAACTATCTTACTTCCCCATGCATTGCATCTGAAACTTCTACAGCCTGGAATTTTGAGCTGTTAATCCTATCCTTCATTCAACCGTGTCTTAGTGATTGCAACAATATCATATGCCCATATGCTGATTAATGGTCTAAGTTCATTAAGTGATACAATTTAGCTTTCTAGACCTCCCATTTACCTTACCCTGCCCATGTTTTTCCAGCCTACAGGACTACCATAGCATTCCTTCCTTATCTGTTTGGACCTTGCTACCAACTTTACATCTAGTCTGCCCCAACCTCCTGCCAAACTAGTTTAAAATCTCCCCAACAGTATGAGCAAATCTCCCAGGATGGAAATTGGACCCATTCCAGTTCAAGGTGCAACCAGTCCAGCTTGCACAAATAAATTAGTTAAACATGATGATGCCTTTACAAATCCACGCTGACTCTTCCTAACCATTTTTTTTACATGCATTCTATCCAGTCAAGTTAAACTGACTTCTGTAATTTTAATTCTGTATTCTGTGCTTATCCTTACAATCTTTTTTGAACGAGAAATTGGCAATTTTTCAGTCTACTGACACCTCCCCCAAGTCTAGGGAAGACTGAAAGATTGTGACCGGTGCCCCTGTAATCTCCACTCTCACAAACTTAAAAATCTATAGATACATCTGAACCTTGGATGCATCATGCCTTGTCAATTAAGTACCAACAGTCCATGCAACACTTCTACTCTGCCAATTTTCAACCCTTCTACTGATTCAGTTCCTTGCTCTGTCACCATGATCTAAGTAGAATCTTTCTCTTTGGTAAAGACAGATGCAAAGTATTCATTTAACATGTTAGCTATACCCCCTGCTTCCAAGTATAAATCCCCGTTTTGGTCCCTAGTTGGCCTTCTCTTCCTTTTACCACCCTTTTATAATTTGTCTGTCCATGGAAGACCTTTGGACAATTCTTTATATTGGCTGCCAGTCATTTCCCACCAATTCCTCTTTGCTTCCCCCACCTCTCTTTAATATTTTTTCTGCCAACCTCTCATTCTAGTCAATCACACCCAGCTCTGTTCTTGATATATTGAAGTTCGTGCTCTGCCAATTGATTTTTTTCTACTCTGGATTGTTATTCTCACTGTCAGCTAAACCTTACGATACAATCATTGTCTCCTAAATGTTCCCCAACTGGCACTTGATCTACTTGGCCCACTTAAATTTCCAAGAACCAGGTCCAACAGGTTTCTTATTGGACTGGAGGTATACTGCTGTCGGAAGCTCCACTGCATGCAAATCAGGAAAACCTGACCTTTGCTGTCCCATACACTGTAAGCATCCCAGTTTATTTTTAAGTAATTGAAACTTACAACTACTCTGTAATGTTGGCATCTCCCTGTAATATCCCTGCATATTTGTTCCTCTAGAATCTGAGGAATGGAAATGCTTTCACTATTATATCCTAGGATGCAACCCAAGGGACTTATTCGCCTCATTTGTTTCCTTAGTACTTTTTCTCAAATGATAATTATTGTGTTTACTTCCTGGCCCTGGTTTTGCCCTTGATTATTTAGTATTTTTGGAATAATATTAGATTCTTCTGTCATGAAGCCTGAAAAAAAATATTCAACCCCTCTGCCATTTCTTAGTTACTCATTATTATTTCTCCACCCTAATTTTCTAATGAGCCTATGTTCATTTGAGTCTCTCTTCCTTTTGTATATATCTCAAAGGCTTGTACTATGCTTTTTAAATATTACTTGTTAGTTTTGCCGCAAATTATATTTTATCCAACTTTATTACATTTTTGATCATCTTTTGTTAGTTTTTGACAGTCCTCTTGCTTACCACTAATCTTTGCCACATTGTATATGCTTTCAATTTGACAATTTAACTTCCACTAGTCCCAATAAATATAATCCAATTTACAATTAATGAACAATATGTGAGCCTATTGCTTAGGTTATATTTCAGCAGATTCTTCCTGTCACCAATGACAAAAACAAAAATCAGAACTAATTGCAAGACGACTCAATGTATGAAGGAGAAAATATCTGACTGAATATTATTGGCAGATTTGCATCATCATTAAAATGGAAAAGCGGCCACCAACACCCAAATATTTGAAACAATTCATCAACAATAAGCTTCAAAAAGTGGGCCTCAATTGCAAATTTAAAACTATTTTCAAGGAATATTTATGGCAGATAATTTTGAGAAGCAGATCACAATCGCAATGTCAATCCATTAACAGATTTGAACTGTGATTACAAGTAAAAGAGGAAGGAACCATCAGGGAGTTTCTGCTAGCTACTTTATTGATCCCAACAGATTGGATTAACCAGAGAGAAATAACCACAGTATTACAGCTCAATAATCATGATAAACCATTATGTTTCATTCCAATAATGGACAAATTGAACACACCAACTCAAATCTTCAATTAGTATTGATATGAATTACTCATTTACTTTGCTGAAAATGATTATAAAATTGAAACAGATTTGTAAAATTTCTGTAATTTTGATAATTTAGCACTCTTAGATAATGGTTATTGCTGATATTTTAAAAAATTACTTATTACCTGAACTTGCACATCTCTGGAATTGATGATTTCAACTATTCCCACCACATTGTCAAACACAAGCCCAAGCTTCTTACAAGAATCTGAAATGGAAAAAATATATATATATTTAGAGACAAGACACACGTGTAAACAAAAAGCAATAGAGTTGCATCATTATAAAAATAGGGTAGTAGCCCGTAAAGCTTAAACATTTGAAGTAATTTATCAGAGTTCAGCTTTAAAAAGCAGGCCACGATTACAAACTTGAAACTATTTTCAAAAAATGATATCGATTGGCAACTTATTTGGAAAAGCAGGTCACTGTTGAAATCTTGATTTATAAAAGATTGTGTGTATATGACAGCTATTGTGTAATGTGAATCATTTCTATCAGCTTCTTAACACTTTGGTACTGACCTATGTACTTACCAATTGTAATGGAATTGACTTTGCCTTGGATTTTCAGTGTGGAGTTACTGCATTTATAGACATAGACAACATGCTTCAGTTCAGCCTCAGAAATGAAAATATTGTCATTATTCTCCTGGTATTCCTAGGATAAAAGTAAAAAACATTAGCTGGAAATCAAATATAAATAAACGCCACAGAGAAACAGGTGAAAATTGGTTATGATCTATTTTTTGGTTCACAACTAGTGATACAGCCACTGCACATGTCCCAAACTAATTTGCATTCTATTTGTTATACTCCACATAAAAATCCAGCATTTTACTATGCAGAGCTCAGTGTTACTTATCTTGCTGGTAGTTGCCTAAAATTTCCTGGATTGGGGATGTTCAAGAAGCAATAGCTTTCTATTGCTTCTTGAACATAAAATGAGATTAAGGGCACTGCAAGTGTCAAAGGGAAAAACTCTTCCTTAACCGATTCCAGAAGAACATTAACATTTTGAACATTTTAAAGACTGAAACTAATGCTTGTCTTTTGGGAACATTCGCTGGGGAGGGCTGCATCAACTGTTCAAGGCTTCCAAGCAAAGATGGCTAGGCTCCTGCGCTGATCGATCAAAACCAATATCTGCAAAACAGCCAGAATTACTGGCACCCCATTTAAAAACATAAGGAGAAGAACACCTGTTTTATGTGGCCATATGAATAACTGTCTTTACCTGTGAAGAAGCTCTCACTGTGCAATTGCAATGTGGGGTGATGCAACTTAAAATTTTAGATGTATTTTCAGTCTAAGAATTCAGCACGTAGGGAACCAATTTTATCTCATATATTCTAGCTCATTCTATGTTCAAAATCACCAATCCACACATTATTTCACCAAAGGAGGAATGGGAGGAACAAAGTCTTGTTGAATCTGTTCACAGCTAAACCATTCTTTCCCAGGACCTCAAAAGTGTACAGCATTTTACACCCCACAATCCTCCATCACCATGCAATCTACTGACTTTCAAAACTAAAATCTAGAATTTGTTGGTATGAATTTAGTTACAAACACTCTTTCTTAGATATCTTAAGTAAAGAATACAGTGCATAAAAGTAAAATGTTTGTGTGTGATGTTGGATTTAACAAATCATTGTTTTCTTCTGTAAGTCAACATAATGATTTTGACCCAAGTTTTTAATTCCTTCCTGACCACGGGGAGGTGGCAGAGGACTGGATGACAGTTAATTAATCTCCACTTGGAGAAGCTAGGTTTGATCAGGGATAGTCAGCATGGCTTTGCCAGAGGGACATGATGCCTAACAAACTTAAGAGAATTTTTTTGAGATGATCAAGTGTGCAGATGAAGGTAGTGGAATTGATGTGGTTTATATGGATTTCAGCAAAGCTTTTGACAAGATCCCATGGGAAACTGATAAAGGTAAAAAAACATGGGATCCAGGGTAACTTGGCAAGATGGATCTAAAATTGGCTTAGTGATAACACAGGTAGTGATAGAAGGCTGTTTGTGTGACTTTTTTTTATTCATTTGTAGGATGTGGGCGTCATTGATTGCCTATCCCTTGTTGCTCTTGAGAAAGTGCTGTTGAGCCACCTTCTTTAACTGTTGCAGTCCACCTGCTGTGGGTTGACCCATAATGGGCAGTAGGGGGAGGGAATTCCAGGATTTTGACACCGTGACAGTGAAGGAACTGTGACATATTTCCAAGTCAGGATAGTCGGTGGCCAGGAGGGGAACTGGAAGGTAATGGTGTTCACATGTATCTGCTGCCTTTGTCCTTCTAAATAAAAGTGGTTATGAGTTTCTAAGGTGCTGTCTGAGATATTTGGTGAATTTCTGCAGTGCATCTCGAGTTAGTACACACTGTTGCTACTGAGTGTCGGTGGTGAAAGGAATGGATGTAGTGCCAATCAAGTGGGCTGCTCTGTCTGGGATGGTGTCAAGCTTCTTGAGTGTTGTTGGAGCTGCACTCATCCAGGCTGAATGAGCGTGTAGGAGAGATGAAAAGTTTGCGAATGACACAAAGATGTGGTTAACAGTGAGGAAGAAGGTCTTTCTTTTCTCTACTTTATACTAGGAAGAATTTTAATGTTTAATTTTTAACTTTATTTCCCTATTTTTCTAGTTTCTACCAAAGATTTTGTACCTAGGTACCTTTGTACCTAAGATCATAGAATCCTACAGTGTGGAGGCCCATGATTTTGCCCACCAAGTACACACCAATTCTCCGAAGAGCAACCCACCCAGATCCACCCCCCTACTCAATCCCCATAACCCTGCATTTCTCAGGCAAATCCACCTAACCTAAACAACCCCAGTCGCTATGGGAAATTTAACATTGCCAATCCATCTAACCTGCACATCTATGGATTGGGATGGTGCTGGGAATGGTGACATTGTATACTCACTATACTCCTGTATCCCTGTACTTGTACTTGTATTTGAGTACATGACAATAAAATCTAATTCTATTTCAAAAAATGTAATTCCAGTTCTCAGTTATAGGAAGATATGATCAAGTTCGTCAGATGGGCAGACCAGTTGCAGATAAAATTTTAGATAAATGTGAGATACTGCATTTTGGAAAGGCAAATCAGGACAAGACTTATACACTTAATGATAAGGTCCTGGGGAGTGTTGCTGAACAAAGAGACCTTGGAGTGCAGGTTCATAGTTCCTTGAAAGTAGAGTTGCAGGTAGACAGAATAGTGAAAAAGGCATTTGGTACACTTTTCTTTGCATTGAGTATAGACATTGGGAGGTCATGTTTCAGCTGTACAGGACATTGGTTTGGTCACTTTTGAAATACTGCATTCAATTTTAGTCTCCCTGCTATAGGAAAGATGTTGTGAAATTTGAAAAGGTTCAGAAAAGATTTACAAGAATGTTGCCACGGTTGGAGGGTTTCAACTAAAGGGAGAGGCTGAATAGACTGTGGCTATTTTTCCTAAAGCATCGGAGGCTGAAAGGTGACCCTAAAGACGTTTAGAAAATCATTAGGGAATTAGGTAGGGCAAATAGACAAAGTCTGTTCCTCAGGGTAGCGGAGTCCAAAACCAGAGGACATAGGTTTAAAGTGAGAGAGGAAAGATGTAAAAGAGACCCAAGGGGCAAAGTTTTCACAGATAGGGTGGTGCGTGTATGAAATGAACTGCGAGAGGAAGTGGTGCTCGCTGATGCAATTGCAACATTTGAAAGGCATCCAGAAATGGGCCAAATGGGACTAGATTAATTTAGGATATTTGATCGGCATGGATTTTCATGCTGTACAGCTCTATGACTCTATAACTGTGAAAAGTATGAGGTGATGCACTTTGAAAGAAATAACAATTGAAGGGACCATATAGTAAATTACAGGACACTAGGAAGCTTAAAGCAACAGAGGGATCTTGGGATGCTTGTCCTCTGATCCTTGAAGGCAGCACGATATGTTAGTACGGTGGTTAAGAATGCATTGCCTCTATCAGCTGTGGCATAGATTATAAGAACAGGGAGGTTATGTTGGAACTATACAAAAGTTTGGTTAGGCACAGTTGGATTACTGTGTGTAGTTCTCGTCACCGCACTACAAGAAGGGTGTGAATGCACTGGAGGGGGTGCAGAGGAGATTCACCAAAGATTTGCCTGGGTTGACATTTTAGCTAGAAAGAGAGGCCAGGTAGACTTGGCTTGTTTTCTTTAGAGTCAATAAGTGTGGTGCTGGAAAAGCACAGCCGGTGAGGCAGCATCCGGGGAGCAGGAGAGTTGACATTTCGAGCATCAACTCTTCATCAGGAGTGAGGATGAAGAAGAGCTTATGCTCGAAACGTCAACTCCCCTGCCCCTCGGATACTGCCTGACCAGCTATGCTTTTCCAGCACCACATGTTTTGACTCTGATCTCCAGCATTTGCAGTCCTCAATTTCTCCCTTGTTTTCTTTAGAGCAGTGAAGGCTAAGAGGGGACCTGACAGAGGTGTTTAAGATTATGAGGGGCATGGACAGGGTGGATAGAAAGCAGCTGTTTCCCCTAACTGAACGGTCAGTAATGAGGGGGCATAATTTTAAAATTAAAGACAGGAAGTTTAGAGGGGATTTGAGGATTTTCTTTTCACCCGGAGGTTGTTGGCAATCTGGAATGCACTGCCTGGGAGGGCAGTAGAGACACAAATCCTCAATATTTAAAAAAGAACCTGAATGAGCACTTGAAATGTCATAATTTTAAAGGCTATAGCAAATTGCTGGTAAGTAGGATTAGTGTAGATAGGTTGCTGCAGATTTGATAGACCAAAGGGCCTCTTTTGACCTGAATGAGTCTTAAAAATTTTTTTAAATTGGGAGAATGCAACAGTTGTAATCAAATAGAAACCAGAATGCTTTAGTTATGTAGTTTGGTAGCGCTCATCACAAGTCACTTGAGTGAAGCCAAATAACAATATTCACAAATTTATATGCCTCGCACATACTTCAGAACAGGACGGTGATATTTTGACAGTTTTATCTGGGAGAAATTGGTTCTGCCAAGACTACAGCAAAGGGAAATGGTGCAAAACTAACACTAAATTATAATACAATTCCCATTTAAGCCACACTCAGCTATAGAATTTAGAAAATCCTGTATAGTCTAAAATTGGCTTCTCAAACTGAGGGTCAAGACTTCATGGGGTCATGAGCTGAAACTTTGGGGTTTGGAGCTCTGAGGCAGCAATGATCACCAAGTAGAACTTTGACGGAGCTCTTCAATATTCCAGCCTGGAAATGAAGTCATAGTGGGGAAAAGGGGAAATGCTGCCCTAAAAACTTCTAAAATGTCTTTCAAAGACAAACAACAAGCTGTTGAAATGGGTCAACAAAGCAACATTTAATTTAATTGAATGTATTGCAGAGATGACTCTTTAACACTAGATGTCACTATTGTGTTTTGTCACTTTAAAAGGTTACTGGTAAATGTCAGGGAACAGATGCTTCCATTTTCATATAAAATTAGACAAAATAAGTTGGACTGAGTAAAATACTTCTTTGTTTAAAAAAATTGTGAAGATTCTGACTAAATAAAGAAATAAAAAAATCTGGAGCATTTAAATGTGCACTATTCTAGTGATTAATTAAGTAATTAAAAACATATTTAAATCCATCATCACCTTTTTTATACAATGTTCCTTAATGATTATTTTCACACTGTCAAGAAAGAGTTAATAATTTATTTTATTTCATGAAGATGATTAATGGAAGAAATTCTAATTATCAGATAAAGTGGAACAAATAATGGACACTGACTGCCCTTCTTTTAAAACTTGTAATAGAATTAATGATTCACTACTGCAGTCTCTTCAGAAACTGAGCTCACAAAATAGAATCTAAGTGTTCAGATGGAAAGCAAAGAAATTTCATAACATTGTATTCAATTTATTTAACTAGCTTCACACCAAGTGGTAACTTAGAATAAGCTGTGCTAGTTTTAATTGGACTTTATACACATGAAACTACTATCCACTTCATTACTGCAAACATACATATTTGTCTACTAGAAAATTGAACACCAGCTCAGTGGGGATATATATTACTGTAAAGGAATCAATAATTCAAATCAATTATTCTTCTCCCGTCTCAGGACAAAGATTGGCCTTAAATAAATTTGTGTAACCTAAATTGATCAGGTGTACCCTAGGAGTCTGTGGAAGGCTAGGGAAGTGATTGATGGGAATCTTGCTGAGATATTTGTATCATCGATAGTCACAGGTGAGGTGCCGGAAGACTGGAGATTGGCTAATGTGGTGCCACTATTTTAAAAAGGTGGTAAGAACAAGCCAGGGAACTGTAAACCGGTGAGCCTGATGTCGGTGGTAGGCAAGTTGTTGGTGAGAATCCTGAGGGACAAGATGTACATATTTTGGAAAGGCAAGGATATATTAGGGATATTCAACATGGCTTTGTGCATGGGAAATTATGTCTCACAACCTTGATTGAGTTTTTTGAAGAAGTAACAAAGAGGATTGATGAGGGCAGAGCCAGAGATGTGATCTATATGGACTTCAGTAAGGCATTCAACAAGGTTCCCCATAGGAGACTGGTTAGTAAGGTTAGATCTCATGGAATACAGGAGAACTAGCCATTTGGATACAGACTTGGCTCAAAGATAGAGGGTAGTGGTGGAGTGTTGTTTTTCAGACTGGAAGCCTGTGACCAGTGGTGTGCCACAAGGTTTGGTGCTGGGTTCACTACTTTTCATTATTTATATAAACGATTTGGATGTGAGCAAAAGATATATAGTTAGTAAGTTTGCAGATGACAGAAAAATTGGAGGTGTAGTGGACAGCGAAGAAGGTTACCTCGAATTACAGCAGGATCTTAATCAGTTGGGCCAATGGGCTGAGGAGTAGCAGATGGAGTTTAATTCAGATAAATGCGAGGTGCTTCATTTTGGGAAAGCAAATCTTAGCAGGACTTATACACTTAATGGTAAGGTCACAGGGAGTGTTGTTGAACAAAAAGACCTTGTAGTGCAGATTCATAGTTCCTTGAAAGTAGGATAGTGAAGAAGCCGTTTGGTATGCATTCTTTATTGGCCAGAGTATTGAGTACAAAGGTTGGGAGGTCATGTTGCGGCTGTACAAGACATTGGTCAGGCCACTTTTGAAATATCCTATGCAATTCTGGTCTCCTTCCTATTGGAAGGATGTTGTGAAGCTTGAAAGGGTTCAGCAAAGATTTACAAGGATGTTGCCAGGGTTGGAGGATCTGAGCTATAGAGAGAGGCTGAATAGGCTGGGGCTGTTTTCCCTGGAGCGTCGAAGACTCACGTGTGACCTTATAGAGGTTTATAAAATCATGAGGGGCATGGATAGGGTAAATACACAAGGTACTTTCCCTGGAGGTTGGGGGGGGTCCAGAACTAGAGGGCATAGGTTTAAGGTGAAAGGGGAAAGATATAAAAGAGTCCCAAGAGGCAATTATTTCATGGAGAGGGTGGTGCATGTGTGGGATGGGCTGCCAGAGGAAGTGGTGGAGGCTAGTACAATTTCATCTGAACGGGTATATGATAGGAAGGGTTTGGAGGAATATGGGCTGGGTGCTGGCAGCTGGGACTAGATTGGGTTGGGATATCTGGCCGGCACAGACGAGTTGGACTGAAGGGTCTGTATCCGTGCTGTGCATCTCTATGACTCTATGAAATTTAAGGATACAGATTTTCCATGAAAAAACTGACATCTCAGTAATATTTATCTGCAAACACCGCTGAGATTAAAGATTCAAAAACCACTGCATTTGGCAAGATTAGATTAGATTACATTACAGTGTGGAAACAGGCCCTTCGGCCCAACAATCTGGATTAGTGGTGCTGGAAGAGCACAGCAATTCAGGCAGCATCCGAGGACAGGCAAAATCGACGTTTCGGGCAAAAGCCCTTCCTCCTCCACCGCCGCTCCCTCACCACCAGACGCCTGGAGGAAGAACCTTTTTACCTTCGGCCCAACAAGTCCACACCGACCCGCAACCCACCCATGCCCCTACATTTACCCCTTACCTAACACTACGGGCAATTACAGTACCTGACCTGCACATCTTTGGACTGTGGGAGGAAACCGGAGCACCCGGAGAAAACCCACACAGACACGGGGAGAACGTGCAAACTCCACACAGTCAGTCGCCTGAGGCAGGAATTGAACCCGGGTCTCTGGCGCTGTGAGGCAGCAGTGCTAACCACTGTGCCGCCCACAAAGAGACCTAAGAGACTTAAATACATCATTAAAGAAATACCACACTCTGTATGCCTTCCCAGGTGGGCATTTAAAATCCCCTGGCATTGTTACTGCTATCCTGGCTAATATTTACCTCTCAACCAAAATCAGAATAGTTGGTTAACATCACATTCTGTTTGCCAACTGGCTGCTGTGTTTCCAATGTTGTATCAGTGACAGCTTTTAAAACACTGGTATATCTTGAGGTCCTGTGTAAAGGCAGGAGCATTCTTTTCAATGCTGCCCTATTTGAAAGTAAATCTAGGATGTACTTAAATCTCTTGATAGGAAGCATAAATGCAAGTTCTTTATTTTGATACTGACTATCAGCAATTGATTATTGGCCATCGTATCTTGAACACTGACTTTTGATCCTACCTCCATCAGTAACCAAGCAATAACTTGGGGCCAGGTTTTACAGGGACGACAGGGTCTTGCTCCTTCCAAGCCCATCCTATAACCATAATGAACTTTGGGCAAGCTAGGATAGCCAATAATGGAATTTTTTACTGCTCATCCAGGAATAAGTCCCTGCTTTGGAAGCTGCTGGCCAATTTGATTAGCTGGTAGCTCCATCACTCTTTACAATGCCACAGCTCAGTAGTGAGTTCTGCTGGAAAGAACATTGTCGGAAGATACCAAAGGAAGATCACAACTGTCTTGAGAGGTAAGTTTTGTGATTGTATGATGGGGAGACATGCTGGAGGCACAGGAAGAGGGAGGAGCTGTGTGAGTTCTGTCAGGCAGGTGGCACAGAAGGACAGAGGTGATATGGAGGATTGGCGAGTGCACTTGAGGTGTGTGGGGCTTCACTTAAATAAAGTGCCTCCCTCCTTTCCCGCCTTTGTTTTTGCAGGCCTATAAAAGTAACCTGCCCAAACTAGTCAAATTATGGCATGGATAGTGCATTATTTGGATAAATTGGATATTAACATCTCTAATTTATCTTCAGTTAAATATGGCATTCAGCTCGCATGTGCAGTGCTGCCTACCTGGTGTATTACAGGAATGAGATGAGAGATGGGTGGGCAGTTATGGATGGTCCAGCCACTTATTTAGTGTTCTCCCTCTCTCCACACCATGACCATTACCATTGAAAACACACCATTTGGGGAACATAAGATCCAGCCTTTAGTTATATTTACCACTTTCCACTTCTTTCCTTCTAGCTCCAGCACAGGCATCCTTGGCTGCTGTGGAGAGGACATGGGTGATGTAGGACTGGATGAGTGACTCTTCGATGGGGAATTAATCACTGCAGTCCGTGGACGAAGACTTGGATTCTTGTGGGTCTTCTGGTCATCAGGAACGTGGCGAAGACCTGGAGAGATTAAAAACATCAGCACGATAGAAAACTGTTAAATATTTTTGATCTTTTAAACTGTCCGTGTGGAATTTGCACATTGTCCCCATACCTGCATGGGTTTCCTCCCACAATCCAAAGATGTGCAGGTTAGGTGAATTGGCCATGCTGAATTGCCCATAGTGTTCAGAGATGTGTAGGTTAGGTGCATGAGTCAGGGGTCAATATAGGATAATAGAGATGGGGAACAAGTCCGGGTGGGTTATTCTTTGGGTGGTCAGTGTGCATTTGTTTGACCAAAGGGCCTGTTTCCACACTGTAGGGATTCTATGGATTCTATTAAACTGAAGTTATTAAGTATCAGACATCTTTATTCATGTCACTAATTTAAGGAGTTTGCAGTTCAATATTAAAATACATCATTACCAAAGAGTCCAGCAGGGACAACTTGGGAGTATTCTAGAAAGGTCTCAATAGCTTAAAAATTAGAACATAATATAGACATTCAACGCACCATACCAGTACAGAGTTTTGTAAGAATTATCCAGTTTGTCCCACTTTCCTATTCCTTTCTCATGGTCTACCTGTTTTTTTTTAAACTGTTCAACTATTTATCCGATTTCCTTTTGAAATTTACCATTCAATCCACTTCCACAACCTTTTAGTTGGTACTTAACAAATTATAACACACTGTGAAGAGATCCTCATCTCACCACCTCTTCATTTATCAATTATCTTAAATCAATGTCCACTCATTACCAACCCATATACTAATGGAACAGTATTACCTATCTTTGTGGACATCCCCACATAACTATGAGCACCTCTACTTAATGTTCCCTTAATCTTCTCTCTACAAAGGAGACCAATCCCATCTTCACAAGTCTCCATATATTGTCCATTACTACCAGTATAATTCTGGTAAATGAGATATAAATTCAGTAAGATTTGGTGCATGTATTAAAAAGTCACTGCAGTAAATGACATCAAACTAATAAGTGAACATGCTTGAAACAAATAACAATGCAATTAACTACAGCTGATTTATTGTCTGAAATGGTAATCTGTTTATAATGGCTACAAGATTAAATCATTGCGCACACAATTTTTATAAGTATCAGTTTTTATTTGTTTTGACTTACTGATAGCACTTCTGTTTTTAAATGAAAAGATCATGCATTGAAGTCCACTCAAGAGCTTGAACACTCAATTTAGGGTGATGCTTCCTGTCACACTGAAGGAGTCCTGCACTATCTCAGAGGTGCTGTCATTTGGCTAACATAATAAACTCAGGCCCAGAATAGATATGAGCAGAACACCACCAACTCTGACCCCTACACATCCACCATAGTCACAGCTGCAGCTGCCAACCTTTTAGTGGAGGCCCATGACAACAAGAAGCACCTCTGACCTCACTATTTACAAGAGGACTTCAGGGTCACCTGCATCGCAAAGTATCCTCTCTTTCAAGGTATCCTCTCTAAGAAGGGATAATCCAGGAAATTGTAGGAGGGTGAGCCTTACATCACTGGTAGGGAAATTATTGGATAAAATTGTTAGAGACAGGGTTTATTTACATTTGGAAAATAATAATTCTTATTAGGGCTAGTCAGCATGGCTTTGTGCAGGGGAGGTCTTGTCTCACAGATTTGAGTTTTTGAGGACGTGATAAAGATTATTGATACAGGTCGGGCAGTGGATGTTGTCTTTGTGGACTTTACTAATGAACATGTATCATAGTCCACTATTCCAGAAGATTAAGTCACATCAGATACATGGTGAGTTGGTAAGTTAGATTTGGTCATAGTAAATAGAGGATAATTGAGGAGGGTGGAGTATGTTACCAGTTGTGTTCCACAGGGATCAGTGCTTGGATCTCTTATTTGTAATATATATAAATGAAAATGTAAGTGGTCTGTGAAATAACTACACAGAGGCCAGAATCCAGTCATGAAGTCACCCTTTATTTACAAATAAAAAATTCCTTCCAGCTCCCACAGAACCAGCTCTGAGAGTAAACAGAACCTCTGACGTTCCTGCTTTTATCTGTCAGCCAGTGCTCGTTGATTGGACCAGATTAACTGCCCCAGTCAGGGACTCACACTCTATGACATTGACCTACCTGACCTTATTACAATCTCAGCTTTTTCACTGTCCCCATGAGCTGTCGCCATTTTGAATTGTTTTAAGAAAGAAAATAGAAAAGTATAGCTTAAAGAGAGTCCACCAGTCCTGAGCCAGCTCAATGATGCTGCACTGCGATATCTCCATCTCCTCGCTACTGTCAACTGCAGACCCAACCAAGGTTGAAGTTGCCACTGTTCAGGCGACACCTTTCGCTGCTAAACAGATTCTCCTCCACCACTGCCCCATTGCTGCCTGGGCCAGCCCAACCAACAGAGTCACACATCTTGCCACTGGACCTCCCTCATCATGTCATGATGCCCTTCTGCCACCTCTTCGACACTACCAGCGCCAGACCTAATCTACTATAAAGTCACCAGTCCTCTGGCGCCATCTTTTGCCACATATCCTATCTCACCAATGCTGCCTCTGCTGATGTAGCAGCCGCTGATTCCAAAGCCAGGAAAGTAAATAAAGGCTCAATCAAGTCTGTGCTGGATCCACTGAAGTCCATGCTGAGGTCCTCAGCATTGCCATTCAAGCTCAGAACAAGAGGTAAGTAAAAAGGAAAAAAAGCAGTCGGAACAGACAAGCCCTAGCTCAGGTGTCTTACTTTGCTGCCATCTTGATGACACAATTCAAGTAAGTCAGAACTCTCCAAAGTTTCTGACTCTAACTCAAAATTTGGGAACTTTTTCAGAGGGTGCATTGGGATTTCTGAGAGGTCCCATTGCATATTTTTAAAGTATATCCAGGTCCAGCCTCCAAAATAGTGCAGGTTTTAAGTTGCATAACCACAAATTTAAAATCTTCCACAGACCAGCATAATCTAACATTTTTTTCATTAAAGGGTGCTTCTTGACATATCCGAAGCAAAGCAAGCTGCAGTTCCATTATTGAAGCTGAATATGAGGTTATGAGCAGAAGTTAGCACGTTAGCAGAGGCGTCTATGCCTCTACCTGTGAGTAACCTAACTTAAAATGTAGTATATTTAAAAAAGTTAGACTAGCCATTTCTTAGTTCACTGGTACACTAGCCATCACTAAGGCACAAGTTGCTAGAATATTCTCAACCTGCCTGGACATCTGCAACTCCAACAACACTTACGGAACTCAACACTATACAGTCGGTTCTGCTATAATGAGTGTTTCTTCAACACAAATTGGCTTTAACACAATTGAAGAATTTAGACTCTTATTTGTAGAATATGAACTTTACTTACCTGTATTGGCTATAACGTGATTCTGGCCCCATAGTTTAAATGGTAGAGTTATTATGCGATTTTCTTAAAACAGATCGCACAAAAATGGAATTATCACATTAGATCAGAACCAACAAAGCAGTCTCCTTAGCTGGAGCCCTATTCACTACTTTAGACATTCACTCTCTCCACCACTGACTCACAATGGCAGCAGTACTTACTGTAGACAGGATGCACTGCCCCAACTCATCAGTGCTCTTTCCACAGCACATGCCGAATTCATGATTCCTGGCAGCAAATGCATGGAAACACATGCAACATTCTGACTTGGAAGTAGATCATAATTTCTTCACTGTGGCTGTTGGTTTGGCTGACTATGCTGACATACATAAGAGAAACTCTATTTTATAGGTGAAAGGATTCAAAACAATGGATGGTAAGAGCTGACCATACTGTGGACAGTTACAATATTTTGTCAGATAGGGTAGTTGGTAAATCTGCAAACAATTATTTAGATCAACAGGGTGGAATAATGTAGCTAGATTTTCTCTTTTTAAACCAGAATGTACTGAAATGTTTATTTGAAAATATGCAGTAGTCAAATTTGCATATTGCTGAAACAAACACAATATTTTACTCTGCTCCCCGTTATCAAATGCTGGCTAGAATAAGTAGTCATATTGATATTCTCACCTTTGGTTATTCCTTCTCCTTGATTAAGCTGTGCAAAGAGCTGGGAACGTGCCACAGACGCCTCATCCTTTGATGTTTCTGGCCACAAGGTTGGAGGGGGCCCAGGAGGAGGAGGAGGGGGAGGCAGGGGACAAGGGCCACAAGAAGGTGGAGACTTTGCAAGGCCCTGAAAAACAGAAAAGTCAAACTTTAGCTGCTACTGAGGCAATGCTTACCATTGCGCTAGGCATTCTGCTGTTCTTTCACCATCATAAAATGAATGCACTACATTGTCACTTAAATGTTCAGAAACCTCCTGTTCTACAAAAGACTGTATTCTCTACACACCACAGATGAAAATTAAATTTAATAAATTTGCTCAAATCAAGGAATGCTTAGTTATTACTGAATTAGTGATATGGATTTGTAATTGCTTAGAGTCATCAAGATGTACAGCATAGGAACAGATCCTTCGGTCCAACTCGTCCATGCCGACCAAATATCATAAATTAATCTAGTCCCATTTGCCAGAATTGGCCTATATCCTGTTAAACCCATCCTATTCATATACACATCCAGATTCCTTTTAAATTTCAAAAATCAAATGACACCAGATTATAGTCCAACAGGTTTATTTGAAATTGCAAGCATTCGGAGGTCAGCTCCTTCCTCAGGCATGGTATGGCAGAGGTATAAGACCTCTGCCATACCACGCCTATTTATAACCAAAAAATTAACAACTTTAAAACTAGCTGCAGTTGTTGAATCCTTTAATTAGTTAGGAGGTAGACGGCTGATTAAAATGCAAAATCCAGATTCCTTTCTAGTCTTTGTCCCTAGATAATTAAATGTTTTATCAATGTACAAGAGGTGATAACTCAGGTTAGACAATGAACATCTAAAGCATTATCTATTTTAATGCAATGAGTTTGACTGGTAAGCATTGATCAGCATATGGGAACGCAATCACTGAAACACAGTTGAAGGAAGGACAAGACTGGCAGTTCAACATTCCAGAGTACAGAAGTTTCAAGTGCAATGGGGAAGTAGATGGGATTGAAAGAGAGTTAGGGGCATTTCATTATTGATGAAGGAAACCATCACTGCAGTAATGAAGGAGGAGGTCCCAGTGTCCCAGAAGGGTCATCAAATGAGACCATCTGGGTTGAACTTAGAAATATAAAAGGTGTGATTACCTTGCTGAGATTATACTACAAGGTTCCCATTACCAAGATAACGGAGTAGACATATAGGTAAATCACAGTTGTCAGTGCCTTCAATTTTGCTAACATTAACTGGGATTGACTTGGTGTGAAAGGATTAGATGGGATCGAACTTTTAAAGTGTATTAGGAGAGCTTTTTGTGTCAGTACAGTTAGTCCTAAGGGACTAGTTAGGAGAAAGTGAGGACTTCCAGGGTCCATGAGGATTTGCCAGATCTACGCCCCCCACCAGCCCTCACCCCACTCCCGGCACCTTCCCCTGCCACCGCAGGAAGTGCAAAACCTGCATCCGCTTCTCCCCCCTCACATCCAAGGCCCCAAAGGATCCTTCCACATGCAACAGAAATTTACCTGTACCTCCATAATGTCATCTACTGTATCCGTTGCACCCAATGTGGTCTTCTCTACATTGGGGAGACAGGACTTCAACTTGTGGATCATTCCAGAGAACAGCTCTGGGTCACCCACACCAACCAACCCCATTGCCCTATGGCTGATCACTTTAACTTCCCCTCCCAGTCCACCAAGGACATGCAGGCCCTGGGCCTCCTCCACTGCCAAACCCTAACCCCCCAATGCCTTGAGGAAGCATGCCTCATCTTCTGCCTTGGGACCCTACAACCACATGGGATTAATGTGGATTTCACCAGTTTCCTCATTTCCCCTCCCCCCATCTTATGCCTCCAACATGGCACCGCCCTCTTGACCTGTCCATCGTCTTTCCCATCTATCTGCTCCACCCTCCCCTCCAACCTATCATCTTCTCCCCAACCATCATCTACCTATTGCATTCTCAGCTACCTTCTCCACAACCCCAACTCCCTCCCATTTATCTCTCAGCACCCCGCCCCAACCCAGCCCACAAGCCTCATTCTTGATGAAGGGCTTAGGCCTGGAATGTCGATTCTCCTGCTCCTCGGATGCTAACTGATCTGCTGTGCATTTCCAGCATCACTCTCTCAACTAAGGAAGCAGTTCGACCTAATCCTGGGGAATGAAGTTGTTCGAGTGTCAGTGGGCAAGCATTTTGGGAATAGTGACCATAAGTCTTAGTTTCAAAGTCTTTATGGACAGGTTTAAAGATAGTGCAGAACTTACGTGTCTGAATTCTGAGAAGGTTGATTTCAGTACCAATAGACAAGATCTGACAAACATGGACTAGGAGTAGCTACTTGAGGGTAAGTCTACATTTGGAAAGTGGAGTATTTTAAAAGTAGTATAGTGAGAGTTCAGGGCCAGCATGTTTCTCTAAGAATGATGGGCAAGGACAGCAAGTCCAGGGAATACTGTAAAGGGGCATAGCGAAAGTTTGATAAAGACGTAGAAGGAAGCATATGTCAGGTACAGTGCATTAAAACAAGGAGGCCCTTCAAAAGTATATATAAAAAAAAAGTGTAGGAGGTTGCTTAAAAAGAAAATTAGGAGACTAAAAATCAGCTATAAAATATCTTTGGCAGATAGGATCAAGGAAACACACACACCCCCGAGGCCTTTGATAAGTATATTAAGAATATTAAGAATAAAAGGATTACCAGAGAAACAGCAGGACTATTACAGACCAAAGGGGCAAGCTGTGCATCAAGCCAGAAGGTGTTGGGGGTTGTGGGGGGAGTTTAAATTAATCTTTGTTCTCTGTATTCACAGAGCAGAAAGACATTGTAGCTAGGGATACCAGCTGAGATGGTGAGGTTTTAGAACACTTTCAGATCAATAAGGATGAGATATCAGATGTTTTAGTGGGCATCCAGGTGCATAAATCTCCAGCACCTGATGAGGTGTCCCCTAAGCTATATTGGGAACCAAGGCTGGAGATTGCTGGGGCCCTAACACATAAATTTCATACTTCGCTGGCCACAGGCAAAGTGCCCAGTGACTTGAGGATAGCTATTGTGGTTCCTTTATTCAAGAAGAGCAGCAGGTACATGCCAGATAATTACAGACTAGTTAGTTAACGTCAGTGGTAGGGAAATTATTGGAAAAAATTCTAACAGACAGAATTAGTTAATACTTTGAAAGGCAGGAACTGATCAGGAATAGTCAGGATGGATATATTAGAAGGAGATTCTGTTTGACTAGTTGAATGTTTTGAAACAGTGATGAAATACTGAACAACCTCGGTTATCCGAACAAGATCAGTGGGGGAGTATTTTGTTCGGATAACAGATAATGTTTTTACAGGACCTTGAGATTTTATTTGGATAATCCGAAATTCCAATAATTGACATTCAGATAACTGAGGTTGTTCTGTATATTGAAGGGGGTAGTGTACTTAACATGGTTTACATGGATTTCAGTAAGATCTTTGACAAGGTTGCACATGGAAGGATGGTCCAAAAGGTAACAGCCCATGGGATCTAGGGTAAGTTAGCAAACTGGATCCAAAACTGGCTTACAAATAGGAGGCAAAGGGCAATGGTGGAGGGTTGTTTGTAATTGGAAGACTGACTAGTGGTGTACCACAGGGTTTGGTGCTGAAACCCTTGTTGTTTGTTCTGTACATTATCAAATTGGTTTGTTGTCAATGTGAGGAGGATGGTTTCAGGTTACAGTCTGATATTGATTAGCTGGTAAACTGGGCAGAGCAACGGCAGATGGAATTTAATTCCAATAAATATGAGCTGATGCATCTTGGGAAGCCGAGAAAAGGAACGATGTACACTGAGGAGCAAAGGGATTTTGGTGTACAAGTCCACAGATCTCTGAAGGTGTCAGGGTGGAGAAGAAGGCATATAATGACTATCTTTGTTAAAACCGAAAGAACTGAGGATACTGTAAATTATAAACTAAAACAGAAGCTAAACACCAGCTCCACAGCCAAGAAAGCCCAGCAGCATCTCTACTTTCTGCATAGGTTGAGGAAAGCCCATCTTCCATCCTCACCACATTGAGAGCACCCCAAGCAGTTGCATCACTGCCCAGTTCGGGAATTGCACCATCTCGGATCGTAAGACCATGCAACGGATAGTGAGGACAGCTGAGAAGATCACTGGGGTCTCTCTTCCCTCCATTACAGACCTTTACACCACACGCTGCATCCACAAGGCTAACAGCATGGTGGACAACCCACACATCCATCATTCAAATTCTTTTCCCTCCTGCCATCTGGCAGACGATACCAGAGCATTCGGTCTCTCACGGCCAGACTGTGCAATAGTTTCTTCCCCCATGCCATCAGACTCCTTAACACTGTCTGATCACACTCTATTCCATTTGCAATTGTTGGACGACGTTTTGAATTGCTACCAAAACAATGTTTTATTAATGATCATGCATTCTTACGTTGTAATTTGTCCATCACTGTGCCTATTGTCTTGTCTTGTCTTGTCAGGAATTACTGTGCGGTCTTGCATGTTTTGCACTTTTCTATGCAATTTATGCTGCCCTGGTATGACTGTATTCTTGTGTAGTCTTTGTGTTCATATAACACCTTGGTCCTGGAGGAAAACTGTCTCGTTTTTATTGTACCAGCTTTTATATGGTCGAAACGACAAATACAGTTACAGTACTCTAAAGTTTCTGGAAAAGCTCAGTGAGTCTGGTAACTCTGATTTCTCTTCACAGATACTAACATTTTGGATGTGGCGACCTTTCTGCAGAACGCTGATTTCTCTTCACAGATGCTGTCAGACCTGCTGCACTTTTCCAGCAACTTCTGTTTTTGTTGCTTATCTTCATTAGCCTAGACATAGAATATAGAAGCAAGGAGTTCTTGTTACAACTTGAAAAACCTTGGTTAGGCCACAGATGGAATGCTGCATGTAGTTCTAGTAGCCACACTATCAGAAGGATGTGACTGCACTTGAGATGGTCCAGAGGAGATTTACCAGACTGCAGCCTGGAATGAGAAGTCTCAGTATGAGTAAATAGGCTGGCTTTGCTTTCCTTGGAGCACTGGAGGCTGGGGAGGCAGGGTGAGGGGAATCTATTTGAGGTGTACAAAATTATGAGAGGCATAGAATGAGAATCTCTTGCCCCTGACAGACCGGTCTATGAGAGAGCTTAAGTTTAAGGTGAGGAACAAACAATTCAGAGGAGATCTGAGGAAACAGTTTTTCCCCCAGAGGATGGTAGATAAATGAAACATGCTGCCTAAGAGGGTAGTGGAGGCAGATTCTCTCAACATTTAAAAAGAATCTGGACAAGCACATAAGATGCCAGGGCATGGTAGGCTATGGACCAGGTGCAGTTAAATAAGATTAGTGTAGTTTGCGGTTTGTTGATCATCAAAGACATGGTGGGCTAATGGGCCTGTTTCTTTGCTGCATGAATCTATGACTCTTGTATTTGAGTAGCTGCCAAGGATGGGGCATTGTGCAATCATCAGCAAACATTCCCTTTTCTGACCTTACACAGGAGCAAGTGTCATTCATGAAGTTGCCAAAGATCAATACTCTGAGGAACACCTACAGAGATATCCTGAAGCTGAGACAACTGGTCTCCAGCAGCCACAATCATCTTCCTCTGTGTCAGGTATGATCCAACCAGCAGAGAGTTTTCCCTCAACTCCCAGTTTTGGTAGGGCTCCTTGATACCACATTCGGTCAAATGAACCTCGATGTCAGGTGCTGTCATTCCCACCTCACCTCTGGAATTCAGCTTTTTTTTTTAGATTAATTAGATTACATTACAGTGTGGAAACAGGCCCTTCGGCCCAACAAGTCCACACCGACCCGCCGAAGCGAAACCCACCCATACCCCTACATTTACCCCTTACCTAACACTACGGTCAATTTAGTATGGCCAATTCACCTGGCCCTGCACATCTTTGGACTGTGGGAGGAAACCGGAGCACCCGGAGGAAACCCACGCAGACACGGGGAGAACGTGCAAACTCCACACAGTCAGTCGCCTGAGGCGGGACTTTCTTGCAGCACTTGGTTATACCAGGCCTTAACACTGCAGACTGCATTGGAGCACGATTCTGCTGCTGCTGATGCCTCACTATACCTCAAAGATACACAGGAAGTGCCTAGCAACCCAAGACTAAGCAGTGTTCCTCTCGCAGGATTTGTTTTATAGAGTCATAGAGATGTACAGCATGGAAACACACACTTCGGTCCAACCAGTCCATGCCAACCAAATATCCAAAACCGATCTTGTCCCACCTGCCAGTACCCAGCCCATATCCCTCCAGACCCTTTCTATTCACATATCCATCCAAATGCCTCTTAAATGTTGGAATTGTACCAGCTTCCACCACTTCCTCTGGCAACTTATTCCATACCCGTACCACCCGCTGTGTGAAAAAGTTGCCCTGTAGGTCTCTTTTATATCTTTCTCCTCTCACTTAAACCTATGCCCTCTAGTTCTGGACTCCCCAACCCCAGGGAAAAGACTTTGTCTATTTATCCTGTCCATGCCCCTCATAATTTTGTAAACCTCTATAAG
>NC_057738.1:9433572-9457252 GCF_004010195.1 Chiloscyllium plagiosum | reverse complement strand
TCTAATTTCTCCTTAGTTAGCCTTTTGTTCTTAATGTATTTATAGAAGCCCTTCGGATTCTCCTTAATTCTATTCACCAAAGCTATCTCACGTCCCCTTTTTGCCCTCCTGATTTCTCTCTTAAGTATACTTCTACTTCCTTTATACTCTTCTAAGGATTCACTCGATCTATCCTGTCTATACCTTACATATGCTTCCTTCTTTTTCTTAAACAAACCCTCAATTTTTTTAGTCATCCAGTATTCCCTATATTTACCAGTCTTCCCTTTCACCCTAACAGGAATATACTTTCTCTAGATTCTCGTTATCTCATTTCTGAAGGCTTCCCATTTTCTAGCCGTCCCTTTACCTGCGAACATCTGCCTTCAATCACCTTTTGAAAGTTCTTGCCTAATACCATCAAAATTGGCCTTTCTCCAATTTAGAACTTCAACTTTTAGATCTGGTCTATCCTTTTCCAACACTATTTTAAATCTAATAGAAATATGGTTGCTGGCCCCAAAGTGCTCCCCTACTGACACCTCAGTCACCTGCCCTGCCTTATTTCCCAAGATTAGGTCAGCTCCCCTACTGACACCTCAGTCACTGCCCTGCCTTACTTCCCAAGAGTAGGTCAGGTTTTGCACCTTCTCTAGTAGGTACATCCACATACTGAATCAGAAAATTGTTTTGTACGCATTTAACAAATTCCTCTCCATCTAAACCTTAACACTATGGCAGTCCCAGTCTATGTTTGGAAAGTTAAAATCCCCTACCATAACCACTCTATTATCCTTACAGATAGCCGAGATCTCTTTACAAGTTTGTTTCTCAATTTCTTTAAATGTTTTGATTCATAAGCTATGTGTCACTGCTACAGCCAGCATAATAGTAGCCTTAAGATGATGGTAGCCTTCTTCTTGAACTACTGCACTTCATATAATATAGGTACAATCACAGGATCATTAACCAAGGATGAGGGAATGGCAAAATGTGTCCAATCTGGAATGGTTTGCAACTTGGAGGGGAACCTGGGAGGTGACTCGGTTTCAATATATTTCCTGTCATTGTCCTTCCAGGCCATGAATGTCATAGGTTTAACAAAGTTAAAAATCACACAACACCAGGTTATAGTCCAACAGGTTTAATTGGAAGCACACTAGCTTTCGGAGCGACGCTCCTTCATCAGGTCTTTTATTATGCCAAGCTTCTCCAGTTTTTTGTTCTTGGCGTGCATGTACGTGGTGTTGGTTTTGTCGCCTTGTCTGTTTGGCAATGTCACGTAATTGTACTGATGTATCCTGTGTGCAGGCTGTGAGTGTGGACTCCATCTGAATTTCAAGGTTGTGGCGCCTGCTGTAGAGTTGGTGCACGAGATGATTGAGAAGTTTACAAGAGGTGCGGTGGCAAAGTCCCGCTGCATAGTCTGTGTTGTAGGTCAACCTAAGTGGGTTCGTGATCCGTAATCCTTTCAGGATCTTTCCTGCTGGCCTGCATTCCTGTAGAAACTTGATGAAGCAGGGATCTCCAGACATCTGGTATTAGACCATACATTTTAACTTAATAATTGTCCTTCTAAGATGGATCCTATGCTGAACCAAAACAAGGTACCATTCTACAACCTAATGCTCCTTCAGTACTAACTAATTTGATATCAGTTCCTCCTGATGAAGGAACGTCGCTCCGAAAGCTAGTGTGCTTCCAATTAAACCTGTTGGACTATAACCTGGTGTTGTGTGATTTTTAACTTTGTACACCCTAGTCCAACACCGGCATCTCCAAATCATAGGTTTAACAGACATGATCAAGAACTCTTGGCAAGTTGCTGCAATGTAATTGTTGTATACAATTTGGGTTCAACATTCTTCATTGCAGTTATAAAAGTATATTTTGTTACATGTTAAGAACTGATATCAAATTAGTTAGTACTGAAGGAGCATTGGGTTGTAGAATGGTACCTTGGTTTTGGTTCAGCATAGGATCCATCTTAGAAGGATAATTATTAAGTTAATATGAATGGTCTAATACCTGATGTCCGGAGATCCCTGCTTAAATTTATTTTGTAGTTTCCCAAGGCTCACAATGAAATAGCTCAAGTTGAATTCCTATGTAGACTAAAACCTATATCTAATACGTCAAGTAAGTCCATGCATAAACTAAAGATAATGATCTGTCAATACAATTAAAACAAAAGTACCCTTAATGCATGGAATTTTAAGTATCTGAGTAAGACAGGACACTATAAACACAAAAATCCTAAGATAGCCAACAATTTCTGAAAGCTTGTCTTCACTCCTCTCAGCACATCTGCTACAGCTACATGCCTTTGTTATGTTTAAACTTGACAATTTCAACATTTAAACTTGAGTTCATCCAAAAGTATGCTGCTCACATCCTAATTTGTATGAAATTCTATTCACCTAGTTAAGCAATACCTTGAATTAAAAATTCTAATCCCCTCAGCCTTAGCCCTATTTCTGTAATGTCCTCCAGCCCCACAATCCTCACTCCTCACTCCTTATCTGCACTCCTCCAATTCTAGCCTCTACTGCATCCCTAGCTATCATATTATTGACAGCAGTACCTTCAACTATTTATGCCCCCAGCTCTGGACTCCCTCTGACAATTCTCTATCTTTCTCCCCTGTTTTAAAATGCTCCTTAAAACCTGTCTCTTTGATCAAGGTCACAATTACATATTTTAATATTGTTTTATGCAACTTATTGTCAAACATTTGTTCACTTACATTCCTATGAAGCACCTAAGTATATTATTAATGACGTCAAAGGCACTACATAAATGGAAGCTTGTTACTTTGGTTTGTAATTAAACAATATGCAGGTCGATATCACGCAGAGGCCTAGTGGCCTTGTGGATGGAGGACTTAGTCAAAAGAAGACCCCTGCAGTTATATTTAAGAAGTTAATACATCTGTATTATTATTATTATTGAGACAGCACCTAAACATTCCACAAGCCCATCTTCACACTTTTTAACCAAAGATGTTTGTCCTGTAATGGGTGGGGGCATTGTACGTGTAGAGGGTCTAGAAAGGGCTCATGAATGTTCTTGATGCTGAAGACTCCTAGAATCTTTAGTCTGTCCATTGTTATATGGCAACTCTTTAGTCTCCTGAATCCCTTCACCTTCGAGCAAAAGTTTTAGTTTTCATACAACGAGAAAATTAAGTTAAAGCAGCATGTGCTGGGTGTCAGATGAAGTAACCTTCATTAGTCAGCTGTAAGCATCCAGTCAGGAACCTGCTGGGTGTTACCATTTAGGCAGCAGCCTGCATCAAGCATGTCTCCTATGACTCATTAAAAGGTCCTGATGCATAGAAATCAGAGCTTTGTGCCTGGGGCAGACCCTGATAGAAAGAATAGTTAGGGCTTATCAGGCGACCGTGTACCGTCATCTGCAAAAACCATAGCTTTACAGGATTACCTCAGCTGTTTGTGTCTGCAGCAGCTGCTACCCATAGTTCATCAGACTGATCTCTGAGCTCACAGTAGCTGTCATTTAATTTGTTATTCGTAAGAGTTTTAGGAGGCCCACAGAGGGGAAGACAGGACCTGATGTCCTCTTCCTAGGATACTATAGTCAAGAATAGCATCACATTTGATACATTGAGTCAATGAAAGCTATTTCTTCAGAATTATTCATTGAAATTATGCCAAAAATATAATTTGTAACTGAATTATTTCATTCCGTATTAGGTTTCCAAGCATATACACTGAATTGTTATTTATTTTCAGATATTTACAATATCTTCCTCATGTCCCTTTAATTTCTCTGCAAAAGGATTTGGTCAGGTTAGGAGAGTGGGCAAAGAGTGACAGATGAAATACAGTGTGGGAAAGTGTGAGGTTATGGACTTTGTTTGTAAGAATAGAGGCATAGATTATTTTCTGAACAAGGAAAGGCTTTGGAAATCTGACGCTCAGCGGGATTAAGCATCCTAGTTCAGGATTCTCTTAAAGTTAACAGAAAGTTAACTTTAAAAGTTCTCAAAGTTCAGCTGGCAGTTAGGAAAGCCAATACAATATTAGCATTTATTTCAAGAGTGCCTGACATACAAGACAGATGTAGTCCTGAAACTATTGGAAAGCTCTGGCCAGACTTTGGAAGACTGTGTTCAGCTTTGGGTCTCCTACCTAAGAATGATCCTAGGGATAAAGGGCTTACCATATGAGGAGCAGCCGAAGATACATGGGTCTGTATTTGATGGAGTTTAGAAGGATTAGCAGATGGTCTCATTGAAACTTGCAGAATACTGCAAGGCCAGCATAAAGTGGATGGGGAAAAGATGTTTCCACGGGTGGGAGAGACGAGGACGCAAGAGCATAGCCTTAGAGTGAAGTCACAATCCTCTAGAACTGAAATGAGGAGAAAATTTCTTCAGCCAGAGAGTGGTGAATCTGTGGAACATATTGCTGCAGAAGGCTGTGGAGTTGAAAAACATTTCAGCCATGATCAAAAGGTGGAGCTGACTCGATGGGCCAAATCGCCTAATTATGCTCCTGATTCTTATGATGCTTTCCCTCCTCTCATGGATGATTTGGAAAGGTCTAATTTATATCTTCACTTCAGGGAGAGACAAACAAAAACCATGTCCCTCTCCTCCGCTTCTTATTCCAATCCTAAATATAACAGGAGAGACTAGACAAAGAGAGAACTAGTCGATTTGGAAGCTATTGCATTGATCATTGAGGCACTTGAGCTGGGAGAGCCAAACTTCAACCCCATGAGATGTGGCACTGAAATTTATAAGATCTCTCCCATATACTTGCAGCTTCCCATCTTCATATATACTTGGCACAACCAGTACTCCATTCCAGGATATTAGTTAAATCCAAAATTCCATTCCAAAGTATTGGGTGCCCTCAACAGTCAGAATGTAACAATTCCCACAAGCTCTGTTCATGGTGCCCAATCTGGAAAGGCCCATTCACCTGCCTCTCCCATCTGCGGACTGAGCAAGGTGAATGGCTAGGTTTCTCCCATGTCCCTGAACTCTGCACCAATGCCTCTCCTGACATAATGAGCATGCACATCTATCAGTATAAGAGCCACCAGATCCAAGTGAATTGATCATGTCAAGCCAAGTGAACTACAACTGCATTCTGTAACCCAAACTGGGCAAGGGCAATTCGATTCAGATTAATATTCAATATGGAGCTCCTAATTTCCGTAGCATGGCTGAATCTAAGCTCAACTGTATAGTTCTTATCGATTGTCATTCTCTGTCCAGGCTCAGCATTAAAGAGGGCCATATGGACATATGGGAGGAGTGGTTGATGAGGGCTACTTGAGGCCGTGTGCATCAGCACAAACACAATAAGACCATAGGAAATTTAAAAATCAAGTATATATACAATACATAAAATAATATCACTTATAACAATCTCAGAATGTACCAAAGAATGTCAATGAAGTACTTCTGAAGTGTAGCAATTGTTGGAATATAGGAAACATGCTGATAAAGGTTATACACAGCAGAGTTGAGATATATATATATATGGCCACCACACTGGAAAGAACTTGCTGCTATTCTTTGAAAGTGTGTCATGGGATCTTGATTTAAGAGAGCAAATGGGACTTAGATTTAATGTCTGATGCAAGTGCAAGTATCTTCAACAGCGCAACATGCCCTCAGCATTACAATGGAGCACTGACTTGCCTAGCACGTTCAGATCTCTGTCGTGGTATTTGAACTCATGACCTTCTGAAGTAGAGATAAAAGTGCTATTACCATGCTGTCAAGGCTGATACCCTTGTACAATTACGACTTAAACACTTGGTATTAAAATTTTACAGAAATAATTTCAGAACATATAAAAATAATGGGAAAACGTGATAACAACTAAAATGATTAAACATCGTAGTTATTTCCTGAAAGTAGAGTGTCAATGAGAACTACCATTCTCTAATAAGGTGATGTCCAATAGGGAATCACAGGTTTAATATCATCTATGCAACACAACTAGTAGTAAATGCTAGCTTATTAATGATTGCCCTTTGGGAATGATCTAAATGGCCTTTGTACATGAAGCTTTTACACTGATTCCTTGACCATTTTGAAAAATATGGTTCTTTAGGACAAGTAGGGACTAGGCTCTTTACTCAACAGATTTACTGAGCAGGTGTAGAACAACATTAATCATAGGCCTTTTGTTAAGGCATTTCCTCACTGAAAACAAAATGAAGTACTCACTCCCTGTCACATTATAAGACCACCTGTTTCAATTGAGCACAGCAGCCAGTGACATTCAACCCTTGCAAGTTAACAGCTGAACAGCAACCGACTGCTTTTTGGAGGCTATAAATGGTCTTTGGAGAGTGAACAAAGAATTGCTCAGAAGGAATTATTTATTAAGAACATAAACATTTCATCAGCGTCTGTTGTGTATTGTCAGGTTCCCCAGTGCCCATAACCACTACATTAACTGTAGACAATTAACAAGGATGAATGTTCACTAAAATATGCTAGAATCAGGAAATGCAATACTAGGAAATACTGAAAAAAAGTGTTTTTTTTAAATGAGAGAATGGAAGGTGAGGGCACAAAGAAAAGGGTAATTAATGAAGATTTGAATTTATATGTTACTACTTCTCATGTTTAACGACAACCCCTTAAGTGTAACTATGCTTTCTCTACACTGGAAATCACTTTGTAGATGTTACATATGAAGGTGTATTATAACATAGGAATGGGTATTTTGCGGTGTCCTACTGAAGATGTTTCAAAGATGGTAAAATTAATAGATCAGTTGTTACACCTCCATGTACTAGATCTCAAAGAAAGGAGGTGGTTAGTTTAAAATTAAATAGCCTGCTCAGCAATGTTAAACTCAATGTCAAAAAGGGCCACACTGGAAAAGCCCAGCACGTCAGGCTGCATCCAAGAAGAAGGAGGAGAGTCGATGTTTCGGGCGTAAGCCCTTCATCAGGAATATGGAGGGGGAAGGGAGATGAGAGATAAATATGGGGTGGGGGTGAAGCTGGGGAGGGGGGGGGGGTGAAGGCTATAGGTGGATGCAGCTGGGGGGGGGGGGTGGTAATTGTGATAGGTCGGTGGGGATGTAGCACTTTCAAGTTCTTGGATGCCCCATAGCTCTTTGTCTGGAACATTTTCTGAAATATTTTCTGAAAGAAATATTTGACAACCAATTTTGTTAATAACCAGATCTTATAAACAGCAAAGAGATGAAAGGTAAGTCGATCTGTTTTCATGGCATGTGTTGGGGATAGATATTGGCCAGGCCACCATGAGATTTTCATGCCATTTTTTGAAGAAATGCAACCAGAACAGATAAGCTTTATACCTGATCTAAATGATGACATTTGTAACAGTATATTGCTCTCTCAGTTTCACACTAAAGTGTAATATAGAATGTCACAAGTGCTGCGCTCAGGTATGAACCTACCACCTTCTGACTCAGGAATGAAAGTGCTATTTCCTGACTCAAGATAACAAGGTAGTAAAGTGCCAAAAAATTAAAAGCTCCTTTGTACGATATACTCATTGCTTTTCTTGTCAATTTCGATTAGGTAGGACGTAACTAATAAAACAAAACATTTAAAGAGTAGATCAGCTGCTGGACAACACACAACATATTTGCTTTTTACAAATTTTGCATTTTTTTCTCATTACACCAGTTGTTTTGAGGATCCCAATCAAAGACAGTTATTCCTCATTACTTTCTGTTGACAAACTGTTGTACACTTTGTATCTGCAAATAAAACTGAGGCAAGTTATATTGATATGCTTATTTTTCCAGTTCTATTGTTGATGGGATTTTCAATGAATTGTATCAACTGTTTGTTTTACAGAGGCAATTCAGGAAATTCCAAATGATAAAACCCTGTGCATTACCCTCAGGGAACAGCCTTTCTGACACCCGTTTGCATTGTCTGCCAAGACAAAGAGCTATCTTTAGTCTCATAGAATGAAGGACAAGAACAATTCAGAGTGGTTCAAATCAGGTCAGTCTAACATAATCAATTATCAAGAATCAATTACAAGTGCACACAGAAACATAAAATTGTATCATTATGCACGGGACTTTTCCAGAAGTTCGGAAATTGCAACATATACTTCTTTCTGTAATTACAGGATATCTTTTGCGAGCCAACTGAGTAAGAACTTGCAAGGACAAAACCTTGGTTCAAATACTAGCTTTTTCATATACAAGTAGTTAATTTATTTTTTTTATATAAGATCCACATAAAATCCATAAATTCAGATCCTTGGGGTTACTGAATCCTTCAAATATTTATTTGGAATTCTACAATTTTGGAGAATAAAGTGCAATACTGCACTTAGTGCAATACCCACGTAAAAATAGAATGACACTAAGTTAAATTAAAAAAACAAATTAATCAGGTGTGGGGGTTAAGAAATTTAGCACAAGGATCACTGTACAAATAACTAGTATCCTTTCACAGCATTTTAGGCTGTTTATCAAATTTGGCACTCTGCTATTTTAAAAAAATTAGAACATGCAGTAGAATTCTGTGTGCAGTTACCTGACTACAAGTGACGTGCAAATGCTTAGCAATCCTTAGCAAACAGGTAAAACCAGTTTGCAAGGAAAATTCGTTGAAGTTGGAATAGAAGCTGGGAGTAATTTCAAAGGTGAAGAAAGGAAGATTGTGTCTTTCACAATCTCAGGATGTCTGAAAGCTCCTTGCAATGAATGCGTTGAAATGCTGTCACTAATTTAATGTAGAAAATGTGCAGTGAGCTATGTGACAATGATGGGATAATTGTTTTTCTGATATTGATTGAGAGATAAATATTGACCACAACAGAAGGGATAACTTACTCTTCTTCAAAATAATGCCATGGGATCTTTTATACTCACTTATGAGCAGATGGACCTTTATGTAACATCTGAAAGCACCAACACTGCAGCACTGCTTCTGCACTGCACTGAACTGTTTGGTTCAGGTCCTGAAATTAGCAGTGGTCCCCAATTTATGAACATCGATTTAAGAATACTTATCCCACAGAGGATCCATTATTCCCATTGTGGAATGGCCAGTCATCTCCAGCATTTGTGGAACTAATAATGATACAACGTCTAATGGTCCATATCTCAGTTTATGTTGCTGTAGAAGAACTGTCTAAAAGTTGCAAAGCTCAGACTGTTGTTATGCAAGGTCAACTTGCTGCCATCATGTCAGGCTGCAGATGTCTGGGTTCACAATGGCATTCCATAGGTTACTAGTATTGCTGAAATGGCCCGCCCCTCACCAAGAAAGTGGCAGTGGCTCCACGCTTGAACCTATTTTCCTCACTCATAGTGACAACATTTATGCACTTACACCTGCCACTTCTCCAGGGTCCTTGCACTTGTTGATCAACTCGTTCAGAGTGTTGAACTCAAGTTGAAGTGGTGCAACCTTAAATCCAGCCCTTCCAGATCCACTGTTGTTTAAGGTGCACCTCCAAGGCCATTTGCAGTCTTCTCAAGTGAAGGGCAGCAACTTTCCACCAGCCAGACTGCAGCCACTGGCTAACTATCTTGTAGAAGCGCACAGGTATGCAAAGGTTTGTGGAAGAGGTATATTTGTCACATCTCTAATGTATGATGTCAATTTAAGTTTTAAATTTGGATTGGAATGTGTATTATTCTTACATGTGGGTCTTACAATGTAGGAAGGAGGACAAAGTGATGGCTAATTAAAGGAGAAAGGTGAGTTGTGGGACTGTTTCGGAACTGGGAGATGTGATTCAGGTGAATGCGATCACTCAAATTAATTTTTAAAAATTCATTCATTGGATTTGACATCACAGTTAATTTGGCTGAAACTGATGAGAGGGAAATGCATAGCAGGTAGCTAACTAGACATTAACTGTTTTACATTGTCATCTAAAATTAAAACTATCCTTGTACTGTGTTCAAAAAGGCTGGTTATTTCTTAGTATAGAAGAGTTTCAAGTAGGATATAATCTATACCCATTCACATAAGATTGCAGGCTTGTCACCTGCATTTATTAAACACTTGCCTCAGACTCCTGGTGTCCAGATCACAGGGGTAGTGACAGACCTCATCTGTAAGTAGAGCTGTAGATAATTCTGCAGTCAGGTTTCTGGAATGGTTTGGACGATGGATTCACAAAGAATCAGAGTATGCTGATTTTGGTCACCTTGAATCCAATCTGCATAACAACGTCAATGTAATGCAACCCATTCATCCAAAATGAAAGGGAATGTGTATCATGTAAACTGTCCATCACTGGATTGCCAGTTCTAATTTGAGGGAGTAAAAAGTTTTCCCAAAATACACAACTATCATGGGAAATGACAAAAATACAAACAAGGTTTGTGATGTGCTGAGATGGCATAACTACAAATGATTAAGTTTAAAAAATTCACAAAAGCTTACAATTCACTACATTTATCTGAAGTTGGTATTGTGGATATTATCCAATCTTCTATTAATAGTACAGTTTATCCCCTCCCTTTTCCCAAGCTGTGGATTCCTTAGCGTACTGGGTTAGTACAATATTAAAACTAAAACTGATGATTTTATTTCTAATTAGCTTTAAAGATCATAATTAAACAAAGCAAAGTGCAATGAGATCATTAAAAAACTCAGGGTGCTTCACGTATGTTGAAAGAACAGCAAAATCAAATGCTGATACAGCTGTTTACAGGTTATTATGATATACATTTAGAATCTCTCCATTTCAAAAAGAAAATGAAATTCAAGCAGCTGAAAGAATGAGCTAAAACAATTAACCAGTTTTACAAACTAAGTGCCTAATAAGACTAGACAAAACATTAGTGTTTGAAAATAGGCTGGCTGTTAAGAAGAGGTTATACAAAGTAATTATCAACATATATTTTTCTTTTTCTTTCTCCATTTACCCCAATCCTATTCTTTGCACTCCTGGGAATGGCAGCTGATGGAGTGACAGACAAAGAAACCTGGAGGTTACCGAAACAAATCCATTCTCCCCCATTTTGTGTACAAATTAAGGTTGATAGGTTGTATTTTGCCTGAAATGAATATGTGAAAAGAATGTAAAAAGCAACTTTCAGAACCTCATAACATTCCAAAACACTTTACAATCGATGAAGTTCTTTTGCATCATGTCCATCTGAGTCAGTAGACTGCCTTATGATTTTCGAACAAATAATTTTATTGTCATGTGTATTTTACATTGAAAAAAAACAGTAAAATACAGTAAAAAGCTCTTATCATTGTCACCATGATCCGGTGTCATTTTTAATTGTTTTAAGAATAAGAAAAAAAAAGGAAGATATAGCTTAAAGACAGTCCATCAGTCCTGAGCCAACTCACCATCAATCAAGTCTATGCCACCATCCCTCTTCCACTGCCTCGCTGCCATCTACACGAGATCCAACCAACATTGAAGTCACTATGCTTCAGGTGCCATCTTTCACCTCTGGGCCAATTCTCGTCCCCCACTGCCTCACCACCAGTGCTGGACTTAACCAACAAAGTCACCGATCCTCAGGCACCAACTTTCACCGCTGGGCCTACCTTGCCAACGTTACCTCCACTGATGTAGCAGAAACAGATTCTGATACCAGGTCGAGTGTCACCCTCGGAAAATAAGTGCTCACTCGAGTCTGTTCTGGGCTCACTTGCCACCTCCATGAGGTCTGCGCTGGGTCCACTTGAGTTCATGCTGCTGCCTGAACTCAGGACAAGAGATAGTTAAGTAAAAAGAAAGAAAAAATAGGAAAGAAAAGTAATCAGAGCGTACAAGCCTTGGCTCCGAAGTCCTACTCTGCTGCCCATTTTGATGACATTACTATGTTTTTATCTCATCCAAAATACAATATCTCTGATAGAATGAGAATATACCTACTTCCTCCTCAACACCTCCCTCTTCCCTTCAAAACAAAATACATAACCAACATTCCTCTAGTATCAGACTGGGCTGACTCACATGGTTATTTAAGAGGCAAAATCAAAAGTAAGGTTCATTTATACTGTGTCTTCCATAAATTCAGAATGTCTTACACAGCTTTAAACCGATGAAATACTTTTGAAGTCCAGTCACTGTTGTTGGAAACATGGTGAATGTAAAGTCGTTATAGTCTTACCAGATTGCTGCTCTCTCATTTGAGAGAGATAACTGGTGGTGGTTTAATGAGGGTCACCACAACTCAGGCAAGAGGAGAGTTGAAAAGGTGAGTACCTCATAGTAATCTCAGTTATTGTGGGAACTGAACCCAAACTGTTGGCATCACTTGGAATTACAAACTAAATGTCTAGTCAACTGAGCTACACTAACCCCTTAAATGCATCCGACGTACAGCAATGTGAACAATGAGCAAGGATTGGTGCTGGGTCCACTGTTTTCCATCATTTTATATCAATGATTTGGAATCATTGGAAGCATGGTTAGTAAGTTTGCAGATGACACCAAAATAGGTGGTGTAGTGGATAGTGAAGCCAATTATCTTAAGAGTACAATGGAATCTTGATCAGATGGGTCGAGTGGCAGATGGAGTTTAATTTAGATAAATGTGAGGTGTTGCATTTTGATAAGTCAAACCAGGGCAGGACTTACACAATAATGATAGTGCCCTAGGGAATATTGATACACAAAAAGAGAGCTGGAGTGCAGGAGCATTGTTCCTTGGAAGTGGAGTCGCAGATAGACAGAGTAGTGAAGGCAGCGTTTGGCAAGCTTGCCTTCATTGATTAGAACGCTGAGTATAGGAGTTGGAACGTCATGTTGCTGCTGTACAGGACTTGGTGAGGCCATGTTTAAAATACTATGTACAATTCTGGTCGCCCATCTATAATTTGTTAAACCTAAGAAGGTGCAGAAAAGATTTACCAGGATATTGCCATGACCAAAAGATTTAACTTCCAGGGAGAGGCTGAATCGGCTGGGGTTATTTTCCCCTGGAGTGTCGAATGCCGAGGGGTGACTTAGAGAGGTTGATAAGGTCATGAGGGGCATAGATAGGGAGAGTCTTTTATGTAGGGTGGAAGTGTTCAAAACTAGAGGGCATAGGTTTAAGGTGAGGGGGAAAGATTTAAAAGAACCTGAGTAACTCTTTACACCCATGAAGCTAAGCGTTTTAAGTTCCAGTTTGATATGCCACATCCTTGCTAAATCTCAACCTTAACAGCATGAGTTCTCCCTGATCATTTTCAAAATGGAGACCTGTTTACTGGGAACATGATCCATGACTGAGAAATGCTGTGAAATTGTACTTATGCTGTGATTAAAAAGTATCAGCATGTTAGTAGCAAGCTGAGCCATTTACCTTTGTTTGTATTGGAAAAGCACTGTGAGCAAGCATTAAAATGTGGTGTGTGTATAGAATGAGCTGCCAGAGGAAGCAACACTTAAAAGGCATGTAGATGGGTATTTGAATAGGAAGGGTTTAGAGGGATATGGGCCATATACAGGCAAATGGGACACATCGGAATCCCTGGTCAGTGCAGATGAGTTGGACCAAAGAGTCTGTTTCCATTCTGTATGGGTCTATGACTAGATAAGGATTTTGTTATCTTGATTGTGGAATAATTATTGGCCAAGATACAAGGGAAAATTTGTGTGCTCTTCTTGAAAATAATGTCACAGGATCTTTTAGATATTTTTAATCAAGGTATCAGACGTGTCATGACACACCTGTGGAGCCAGTGGGACTTAAACCCAGACCTTGTGGTCCACAAGTAGAGACACTAACACTTTATCACAAGAGCTCTACAACACTGACAGGACTGTGAAATTAACATCTCTTTTGAAGGACAGTGCCTATGCGCATGTAGCATCCTCTCTGCATCACACTGAAGTGCCAACCTGGCTCCAGTCTTGAGTAGAACTCATTAGATCCATGGTTGATGATCATATTGCCCTGCTGTTTCGAAATGCTGCGAACACCGAATGCCAGTGGAAGAAAAGTCACAATGTACCACAGCAACAAAATGTAACCTTCTGAATACAAGCACTAGAATCGATATGTTTTTACATTTTAATGCTTGCTCACAGTGCTTTTCCAATACAAACAAAGGTAAATGGCTCAGCTTGCTACTAACATGCTGATACTTTTTAATCACAGCATAAGTACAATTTCACAGCATTTCTCAGTCATGGATCATGTTCCCAGTAAACAGGTCTCCATTTTGAAAATGATCAGGGAGAACTCATGCTGTTAAGGTTGAGATTTAGCAAGGATGTGGCATATCAAACTGGAACTTAAAACGCTTAGCTTCATGGGTGTAAACACCCCATCTCTTTTCCAGCCCAATTTTGAAAATCACACAAATAAGTACTTTGGTAAAGAGTGAAAGACTAGCCACATACTCTTATTTTTTATTCCACATAAATTAAAGAAAAATCTTTCTGCTAAGTGGATCCTGACAGGGAATGAGTTGAGCACGGATAGTGCAAACGTTATAATAGTTAATTCTGAACAAGCCCAATAGATTCTCAAAAGTAAGTAAAAACAAAATATTGTGAATACTGGAAATCAGAAATAAAAACAAAGTGCTGGAAAGGCTCAGCAGATCTGGTGGCATGTATGGAGAGAGAAATAGTGGTAATTTTGAGTTGAACATAATTCTTCTTCAAAAGCGAAGGAAAGTTGAAATGTAAAATGTTTTATTCTATTGAATGGGGAGAATGGCAGAGAGGGGGAAGAAGATAAGAAAAGGTTTGGTTGTAGGGAAGGTGTGGGAAGAGAGATGACATGACAAAGGCAGATCTTAGAACAAAGGGCAAAGGGTGTGATAATGGTCATAGTAATGTAGCAAATCACTTGTCCAGAATGAGTGTGACCGGCCGAACAACAGCTCTGTCCAAAAGCAAAAATACACAAGGAAAGATTCAGACATGGCAACAAAACGAACCAAAGTAAAAGGGCAGAATTCACAGTCTGAAATTTTTGAATTCAATATTGAGTTCAGAAAGCTGTAAAGGCTTAATTAGAAGATGAAGTGCTCTGTTATAACACTCAGCAAGTCGAGAACGCCAATTCTCAAAGGACTCTACTATATGTAGTATCAACTGATTGACTTAACTCTTCCTTTCTCCCTGATCCTCCACTTTCCTCTTCAGCCAGAATCATGGGTAATTTCCATAATTCTTCCTAGGTACAGACTAGCAGAATAGCATCTCTGATAGTGATTAAATCAACTAGCCACAAACTGTACAGTGCTCTGTCTAATTAATAGGCCTAGAACTAGACTAAGAAACCAGCACTGTGGCGCACAAAAATTTGAAATTGAGGGGTTTGGAAATTCAAATCTCCAGCTTCAATTTTCCTTTTGTAAACAGTATCGTGATCAATGATCAAATAAGTTTCTGCAACTGTAAAAAAGCATTTTGGTACAACAAACATGGGTAGTGGTTATACAATTAATGAGTTTTGGATAGTGTTGTAGAACAGAGGGACCCAGAGGTACAGATACATAATTCTTTGAAGCTTGTATCACATATAGACAGGCTGGTTAAAAGGGAGTTTGACATACTTGCCTTCATTGCTCAGTCATTTGAGAATAGGAGTTAGGAAGTCATGTTAAAGTTGTACAGGACACTGGTAAGACCTTTTCTGGAATATGATGTCCAGTTCTGGTGGCTCAGTTATGGGAAGGATATCATTAAGCTGGAGAGGGTTCAGAAGAGATTTACCAGGATGTTGCCAGATATGGAAGGTAGGAGTTATAAAGAAAGGTTAGATAAGTTGGGACTTCTTTCACTGGAACATAGGAGGTTGAGAAGCGACCATATACAAGTGCATAAAATAATGAGAGGTACAAATAGAGTTAATTGTAGTTGCCTTTTCCGTGGGATGGGGAATTTCAAGACTAGGAAGCACATTTTTAAGGTGAGAGGAGCAAGCAACACATACACAAAAGTTGTAGGACCAAACCTCACCACTGAAACACAAGCAAATAATTCAAGTTGAAATTCCACGACAATATTAAGGATGTGCTACACTGTCAAAGATGCTGTATTTATGGATGAAATATTAAACCTTCTCTGGTACATATAAGATATCATATGGCACCATCTCAGAACAGCAAAAGAACAACTAGAAAGTTCTATCTAATGCCCAGGCTAATATCTGACCCTTGACTTTGCTGTACATAAATTGGCTGCCACATTTCCAGTTTTTTACAACTTCAGAAGTATTTAATTTACTATAAGACAATTTGAGACATCCTGAGGTTGTGAAAGGTGCTAAATAAAGTCAATTTGTTTTTCCCCGACACTAAACTACAAAACATTAGTCTATGAAGCAGTCTATCAACAGTGCCTCTTTAGCTTCCTTTAGCATCTAATTACTGCACATAATGATATTATATTGCATTTCATCCTATGCTATCAACTGCTGGCAAATTAAAATGGCAGCTCTTTTTCTTTGGAAGGAGGAGCCAGGAGAAGTGAAATATTTAGATTTCAATGCATAGTACTTCAGTGACTTCATTATGGTGAAAAATAAATTTATATTCTAAACTTTTTTCTTGCAATGATGCTTATGTTTCATTCTTGCACATTATGAGGGAGCACACTCCATGTTTTAAAAATGATTTCCATGGTATGAACACTCATCTTTCAAACAGGAGTTAAATGATTGCCTGGTTCTATTCCAGCCAGTATAGATCTACATTGATCTGCCATTTAAGTTAAGATCAAAATCCTCTTGTATGCCTTTGATTCTCCAGATCATAACCTGTTAATTAAATTAAGTCATGTTTCAAAGAGCGAACTGTTGACTGATTCATTAGACTTTGAGTGTTGATAGAAAGTTGAATATTGGAATTTACCAATTCTTTGTCTGATCTACAAAGGTAACATCACTTCAAATGTTAAAAATCACACAACACCAGGTTATAGTCCAACAGGTTTAACTGGAAGCACACTAGCTATCGGAGCGCCGCTCCTTCATCAGGTGGCATCATCAGCATCTCCAAATCATCACTTCAAATGAGTCATCTCATCTCAGAGTCAAAGGGTTGAGATTTGAATTCCCATTCTAGAAAACTAAGCACAAAACTCTTGGCTGGAATTCTAGTGCAGTACTCATTCTCCACTCTTGAAAGTTAAGTTGTTTGGATGAATTCTGAAAGCAAGGCACTCTTAGGTGCATTACACAGATTCTATAGGACTATTACAAAGAGGAGCAGGGAAATCCTCTGATGTCGTAGTCATATGTTTATCTCACGACGATTACTAAAACATAACATCTGGTAATTATCAAATTACGGTATGTAGGATCATGCTGTGTGCAAAAAGTTTTGCCATGATTGCAATTCAAAAATACTTCACCAGACCATGAAGCACTTTTGGATGTTCTATGGTGGTCTAAAGTGCCTAGGCTACAAAAGCTGGTCCTTTTTTCTTCTGTATTCCAATATCAAAATATATACAGAGAATGTAAGACATGGAATTCTTTGCCATGAAAAGCCATTGAAAAAATGAAGATTTGAAAGGGATTTAGGTTGCTGTTTAATAATAAATAGCCATGTTAAAAATGTTCCAAGTTAGCAGAAACATCAAGTTAGTTATCTGTCATGTGGAGAAAGGTATTAACATAATGGTTGTAATTTATGCTATGGTTAAAGCTATGTGAAGCTCACAGAAGATACTTACAACCTCATTCCACAAGAGTCCAGTAGTGTGGTACTCTTTGATGTAGGCCTGGAGCTCTGTCCAGATACTGAGAAATGATTTGACCCATTCCACATGTCTCTTGTCACTGCGGTTGAATAAAGAGTTAATTAACATCAATGTTGAGATTAACTTGTGCAATGCTATTTACTATGAGATTGCAGCAGTTACTTTCAAGTTTCCACACAAATTATTGAAACCATCCAGATAAAGAGACTAACATTCAAACTTATGTCATTAGAATATATTTTAACAAATAATTATGTTAGGTGTTAACTGTATTAAGGGAAAGATTTGCTATATTTCTTCAGTAAGTCCTTGATTCTTGAGTAATTATTCTCAAATAGAATACTGATACTTCCATGAGGGACAGGAGAAATTTGGCAGAGAAAAATCAACAAGGGATAAAAAGTTGGCAAGATAACCTGGATATATTGGTGTTTATGTATGCACGATTGTGGCATTTGTAAGGGATGGAGTTTTTTCTACCAGATCATGGTATCCTAGGCATCTATATAATGAGATTATAAGCTTTCTACACGAGACAACTGCCAAATGAAAAAGGGTGATGGTGGTACAAGTGGAGGTGTTGAAACATCTCCATTCTCAACAGCAAAACAATTTGTCCATAAAAATGGCATTCCCTCCCAATGGAAGGATGGCAGTGGTCAGAAGAGGCAAAAAGGTAAATTAAAACAAAATAAATAAGTAAGAAGAGCAAAGAGGCAAAATATAAGAGTTGGCCCATCAATATGCTCAGAGGCCTGGAAGAGGCTGGTTAAATGGATCACATAGTAATTGTTATAATTATATGTAGTTATTGACTCCATGACTCTTGCCTTTTTATTGAGATTGTATCGAAAACAGAAAAGGATAGCAGATACTTCTGGGAAACTAAAAAAATCTTCCTTTGGTAGGAAGTATCCTTTGGTCATTCTGGGATCTGGCTCTGAGAAGCTATTCTAATCAGAAATCTTTTTTTGATGTTCCATGATGAAACTGTCATTGGCCCAAAACCACAGAAAGAACCTTGGATAATTTGTGAAATGGATGAACGTTTGGTGGGAAAGCTGTACAGTGAGGTCTAATTGAAAGTGAACTATTAATGTTATCATTTGAATCAGTGGATTAAGGACAACCAATGTAGTCAACTGATCATAATATGAATCATCTTCTGAGCTGTTATTTTGAATTTTGAGTAAGTTGTTCCAATTTCTTGTCACGAGAAGCAAATATATTCTGAATTTTTGGGAATAACAAAATAATTTCACCTAACATTGTCTAGGAAATTATTTTGCAGTTTGGCACTGCTGTTCACAATTTATACAAACTATTTAAATTTTGAATCAAAATTACAATTTCTAACTTTCTGGATGAATTCAAATTTGGAGGGGATTGTCCAAAATCTCACTGAGATTATCAAGGGCATAACCTCAGAATAAGGGTTTTTTTTAAGATAGAGAAGGAATATCTTCCCTTCGAGGGTAGTCCCTGTCTAGAATCCTTTAAAGAGAAGGCTGCAGAGGTTGGGTCGTTAAATGTATCCAAAGCTGAGATATATAGATTTTTAATCAGTAAGGGAATAAAGAGTTACGAGGAAAAGGCAGAAAAATGGAGCTGAGAATGATCAGATCAGCCATGATCTCACTGAAAGTTCTGAGAAAGGGTCACTGGATCCAAAACGTTAACTTTGATTTCTCTTCACAGATGCTGCCAGACCTGCTGAACTTTTCTAGCAACTTCTGTTTTTGTTTGGTAGAGCGCACTCGATGGCTGAATGGTCTGCTTCTACTCCTCTGTCTTCTAGTCTTATTGAAACTAAGAATTATTATCTTTTATTACTGGGACTCAGAACTGATGTACTAATGTATGTTACTGGTTTGGAACCTTATGCATATTATGGAATCACAGGGTGAAGTTCATGCATTTCAATCCATGCGCAGGATGAATGTTGCTTTTCCCTTGCCCATAGTAGGAAGGATCAAAGTTAGCAAAGCTTGAAAAAGTTCAGCCTAGCTTCTGAAGCTCAAACTGTTACTAGATGCGGGTTGGGGAGGGAGGTTATATATGAAACTCTGTACCTACATTCACCTGATGCATCAGGGCATACTGAAATTTATGGAAATAAACACCCCACTTAATAGCCAGCCATGATTTGACTTTCTATAAATTTCATTTTTTCTTTGTGTCATTGGGATCTTCAATGTGAGATAAGAATAAGATGATACCAGACAAGCCCGATGTTTGGATGACTTTCCGTTGAAGACTCTCTACTGGAAGAAAAATGATGAAAAAACCCAAGAGCTTCCAAGCACTGCTACTTAAAACAATCTACAGGCTGTATTGTGACCAGCCTCTCAAGCTAGCCATTTGAAATTTGCATGGAAATTTCTCCTTGTATTCCCATGTTTTAATTCTTCTGCTTTGCTGACTTTATTTCGTACTTGATGTGGCTGCAATTCTGCTTTTGTTCAGGAACTACTGGCAAGTCAGACTCCAATCTTGACTAAATTCAACATCCACACATATACAAGGCTACATGCACACTTGAAACTTCATCCTACCTCCATGCTCCCATGCCAAGTCCATAGATATGAAGACGAGACACCAAGGTCACAATTTAACCCAAACAAAGGGGGTCTTATCTGCCAGCTCTAGAGCAAGTGAGACTCTCATATTATCTTCTCTGGGGGAAGGCCTGCTATATTAGTTATTGATTAGGCACTTAAGTAGTCAGTGGCAGATATTCCCCTGTATCAAGACATCCCACACCTGAGGACCACCAGATGAACAGAGGTAGGTAGTCCTACACTGCAGAAAATATCATCATCGGCTGCGAGCAAAACACTCAACAGAGGCTTAGAATTGTCAAACAACTCAGACCACAGGTAAGTGAAGGCAAATTTGGGGTCAAATGGAAGGGACTGTTGGCTTTAAGGATAGGGAGATGGATACAAGCTAGATCTCTTAACAGCCTCCCCCCCCATATCTTGTTAGCAGGTCCCTGAGTACCTGACCGTTAGGAGGCTGCTGAACATGTTAATTTACGCAAGATACAGTGATGTTGAGTGATCCTAATCTCAGCTATTCACACTTTAATAGTGTTGTAATCACAGTAGATTTCTAAAGAAGCTACAATGGTATTTCTTTAAATTTTCCACACATGCCATTGTTACTATTGTGTTAATTCATCTGTATGCAGAGTGCATATACAGTAAATGAGTACAAATATTCTAGGAGTTAGAATGGAGGATATGAGGAGTATTTGAGAATGTGGTGGAGTGCAGCAAGAGTCACAAGGGTAAGACCTTTAAAAGTTATTGTTAAAAGGTTTCCACATCCCGACTATGGTTCACAGCCTCCGAGGGGCAACAAATAACAAGTCCTTGGACAATTTCGCAATGAGGAGTGAGGGGCAAAGGGTGAGGAGGAGGAAGGATTGTAGTTGTAGTTGCTGACTCCCAACAATGTACCCAGTGACACTGGAAACACAGGCTTCTTTCTTCCATACTAGCAAGAAATGGGGGCATCAGGAATCTTGGAGGTAGATCCTGTGAACTATTTTTTTTATTAGTCTGCAGGGTCTCCCAGACTTTCTGAAAATCCAGCTTCAAATCTGATACTTTCTAGAATGACGTAGCTCAGTACTGCACCATCTGGTGTACTAATGTATTGAATGGTCAAGGAAGCCTTTGATTTGCACAGGCTACAAAACACACACCAACACAGCTGACTGCAAATGAAGAAAGTGGGTAAAGAATAAAAAGTTTTTCTCAAATTACTGCAATTAGGAACCAAGACAGTTTCTATTGGATGGCTGTCATTGCTTAGCCAACTGCACCTGTTGTGTGGAGTGTGCATGAGGGGGTGGTGGATCATGCTCTGAAGGGACTTGTTCAGAAAGTTTCAGACAGCCGAATCCTTAAATGCATGTCATATGGCACACAGTGCAGCACAATGTACAGCATTTCCTTTGTCAGAAGTACAAATGAAAACTGTAAGCCACACTCGTGGCTGCATGCATAGAAAATTCAAAACAAAAGGCTCTTTTGTCTCAAGAGCTTTGGTCTGTAATGAACGACATTTGGCTATAAGCAGAATTATGAATTCATCAGCCAATTTAACAGCTTGTGGAATCTGAAACTTATCAAGGAATATTAAAAAGACACTTGCCAACAAACTGCTACTGTGGTTCCAGGGAGACATTAATAACCTAACCAGGAATAAAGCTGCATAAACATCATTTGTAATAAGAACAAAATAAATCAGGGAACATTCCAATGGTTAGGTGGAATCCACAAAGGCAGGACAGCATAGTTAACATCTCGGGCTGATGACCATCTATGATGAAAGATCATTGTATTTTCTCTCGTTAGTGATGATGCCAGACTTGCTGAGTGTTTCCAACATTTTCTGTTTTTATTTCAAACCAGCAGCAGGCATAGAATTTTAATTTAGGCTCACTTGAATAGCAACCTTTGACCAACTGCACTAAAAAGGGAAAGGCGAGCTATGGCACCAATGACATAGGAAGGGAAAAGGTTGAGATTCTGAAGGGAGATTATAGAGAGTTAGGCAGGAATTTTAAAAGGACCTCGAGAGCAGTAATATCTGGATTACTCCCAGTGCCAAGAGCTAGTGAGGGCAGGAATAGAAGGATAGAGCAGATGAATGCATGGCTGAGGAGCTGGTGTATGGGGGAAGGATTCACGTTTTTGGATCATTGGAATCTCTTTTGGGGTAGAAGTGACCTGTACAAGAAGGACGATTTGCACCTAAATTGGAAGGGGACTAATATACTGGCAGGGCGATTTGCTAGAGCTGCTCGGGAGGATTTAAACTAGTAAGGTTGGGGGGTGGGACCCAGGGAGATAGTGAGGAAAGAGATCAATCTGATACTGGTACAGTTGAGAACAGAAGCGAGTCAAACAGTCAGGGCAGGCAGCGACAAGGTAGGACTAATAAATTAAACTGCATTTATTTTAATGCAAGGGGCCTAACAGGGAAGGCAGATGAACTCAGGGCATGATTAGGAACATGGGACTGGGATATCATAGCAATTACAGAAACATGGCTCAAGGATGGGCAGGATTGGCAGCTTCATGTTCCAGGATACAAATGCTACAGGAAGGATAGAAAGGGAGGCGAGAGAGGAGGGGGAGTGGCATTTTTGATAAGGGATAGAATTACAGTTGTGCTGAGGGAGGATACTCCTGGAAAAAACATCCAGGTAAGTTATTTGGGTGGAACTGAGAAATAAGAAAGGGATGATCACCTTCTTGGAATTGTATTATAGACCCCCTAATAGTCAGAGGGAAATTGAGAAACAAACTTGTAAGGAGATCTGCGATACCTGTAAAGATAATAGGGAAGTTATGGTAGGGGATTTTAACTTTCCAAACATAGACAGGGACTGCCATAGTGTTAAGGTTTTAGATGGAGAGGAATTTGTTTCGTGTGTACAAGAAAATTTTCTGATTCAGTATGTGGATGTACCTACTAGTGAAGGTGCAAAACTTGACCTACTCTTGGGAAACAAGGCAGGGCAGGTGACTGAGGTGTCAGTGGGGGACAGCTTTGGGGCCAGCGACCATAATTCTATTCGATTTAAAATAATCATGGAAAAGGATAGACCAGATCTAAAATCTGAAGTTCTAAATTGGAGAAAGGCCAATTTTGACGGTATTAGGCAAGAATGTTCAAAAGCTGATTGGGGGCAGATATTCGCAATAAAGGGATGGCTGGAAAATGGGAAGCCTTCAGAAATGAGATAACGAGAATTCAGAGAAAGTATATTCCTGTTAGGGTGAAAGGAAAGGCTGATAGGTATAGGGAATGCTGGATGACTAAAGCAATTGAGGGTTTGGTTAAGAAAAAGAAGGAAGCATATGTAAGGTATAGACAGGATAGATCGAGTGAATCCTTAGAAGAGTTTTTTTTAGATTAGATTACTCACAGTGTTGAAACAGGCCCTTCGGCCCAACAAGTCCACACCGCCCCGCCGAAGCGCAACCCACCCATACCCCTACATTTTACCCCTTACCTAACATTATGGGCAATTTAGCATGGCCAATTCACCTG
>NC_057738.1:9409638-9433072 GCF_004010195.1 Chiloscyllium plagiosum | reverse complement strand
AAATGCGGGGTGCTGCATTTTGGGAAAGCAAATGGTACGTGTATGGAATGAGCTGCCAGAGGATGTGGTGGAGGACGATACAATTACAACATTTAAAAGGCATTTGGTTGTGTATATGAACAAGAAGGGTTTGGAGGGATATGGGCCAGGTCTGGCAGGTGGGACTAGATTGGGTTGGGATATCTGGTCAACATGGACTGGTTGGACCGAAGGGTCTGTTTCCATGCTGTACATCTCTATGACTCTATGACCATCTGACAAGACATTTGTATCCTCATGGAAATCCTAACTAGCAACACATAGCTTTGATATTTTACTTTTTCTTTAAATGGTGATTCTTGCTTTCGGTGGAGATGAAGTGGAAATTCCTTGGGCCTGCAGATATTTGTGTGGATGGCTGTGAATTGGGAAGTTCGATGGAACTACAAGAAGCCAACATATTAATCTCTAAATAAATCCCTTATGTTTACAGTTTTCTAACTGAATCTTACCTTGCTAAGATATAACATTGAATAAGTTATTACTAAAATCCTTCAATTTGTTTTCAAGCATCTTCGAAATTTTTTGCCATTTTTTTTGTACCCCATAGTATCTGCAGGCAACAAATTTAAACTAAATATATCATATAGCTTAGAGAACAAGAAAGGCAAACTTACATCTCCTTGTACTCCTTTAACACCCTGTTAGTATAGAAGGTGGCAGCATCATACATCTCCTTGACATAAGGACCTGGCTTAGGGGCCTAAATTTACAATAAAAAAAATTAGGAGTAGGATACATAGAAGATAGAAATTTGGAAAAACAAAGGACACATAAGATTCAACAGAAAACTGTTTATTAATTTGTTAACCAACCAGTAAGGCTGATGCCTCTAATGTCTTGATATATTCAAAGAATGGATGGACTATATGGTCCATCATGCCTGTGATAATTTTTTGCAAGTTATTCAACTTACCCCACTCCACTCTTCCATCAATATTTCATCCAATCAAGTTTTGTTTAAATAAATGAGCAGTGAGCTACTTCAGTAGAAATGTAACTACCAAAATAGAGATCACTTAAAATCTTCAAAAGGTTAATTTAATAGTTAACTTAACTAATAGGTAATAGCTTAACAGTCAATCTTAAAACATTATTATGATATATTCAAAATAGAATAGCCAAACTCTTGAGTGTCACTACTACAGTAAACGGTTAGATACAGCCTTACATATCTGAACACCAGGCAAAGTGAACATAGTGGAAATCTCTATTCTCGCACATAAATCTATCATATGTTAATACCATCATGAAGTCTAAACAGACCCCTAAAGATTTCTATTTCGAAATTTCATTTATATTTATTTATTTTCCGTGCCTAATGATGCAAGGCAGACAAAGAACGTGCTCATATGTTTCCAGGGCTAGTTTCTCCTGGAATAGGTCACCAGCTTGTTACCAGAGGTGGCCGCTTGAGGGCGACACTCGATATCATATATGGCTGAACTAGAGATCGGTCCATTCTTAGCACTTGCCCTGGCACATTGGAGGGATTTACAAATTGATTAATTATCAATTGCTATCCTCTGCCTCACAAGACATATACCAATTCTGATAAACAATGCTGTAGCTCCATGTTTTAAAATTCACATTAGTAATATTGGTTACAATTGATTGTTCAATCTTTGATTATGACATTTTTTAATGAGACAGTACGGTGTCCTATTCTCTGTCAATTCCATATTCCTTAAATTTTATTGTTGCCATTCACATCAGGTTCATATTAAAGACAACTGTTTTCTTTGATAGCTTCCTAATGCCAATTACCTATGCTCCCCATCCCAAGTGGATCTGTTCACCATTCCAAAAGAGGTTAACTCAAAAGTAGACCTTCTTCTGTTTCTACACTGTGTATGTAGTGCCATAGGTGGACATAAAGAGGTGGACACATTTCTTTCCATCACTAAAATAGGAGTTCCATTTCAATCTGGAGTGACAGAATGATAACGTTTTCTGCTTCATGAGTGTAAGGACGCTTCACAAAGTGAGTTTGAGAAATATTGGACAATCTTTTGAACAGCTGGGAGAAAACATATGCCTTGACAACTCCCTTTAACCATTTAATGCTCATTGGAAAATTAAGCGATTTAGACAAACATCCATATTTTGTGGTGCAAGACCTGCCTCAGAGGGGTGCTGGTCAAGTCCCACAGATTAAGGTGATGGGAGCTGAGGATGCTCTGGGGGATCTATCCACAAGGACCAGAAGAAGATATGGCACAAGGGCTGGGAGGTGAGGGTTGAAGTGGGCTATAAGTGAGTGGTGAAGGTAGATTTGCAAAAGGCCAGGGAGGGAGGGAGCACCTGGGATGGTGACGGAGAGGCAAGACAGATAAGTGCAGCAGCAGAAAAAAAAAGGTAACATAAGATGAAGGGTGCTCCAATTGGGAATGAGTGCTTAAGAGGGAGGGTGCTTCGATGTGGAGGGCACTTCCCTTTATCATGGGGATTAACGGTAAAACCAACCCATTCCAAATATCAGGCCAACAATGTTCAAATCAGCCAAACCAGTAAGTAAGAATTCTGAATGAAAATAAAATCAAGCTGAATGGACCTTAATGGTTAGTTTATAAAACTGGAACATGTGGCAAGAGTAGTAAAAATATGGAACTTTTTCCCCCAAAACCAAAGTGAAATTTCAAAACTTATTGATAGGTTTTTGTTATTCAGATTCATTAAGGCATGTGGAAAAGAAGTTGGAAAATTTTATTTGAAACAATATACTGAATTCAAAGTTATGGGGAAAGACAGAAGAATGACACTGATTCAAAATGATCATTCAAGTAGTCAGTGCAGGCCTGATAAGCCAAATGGTCTCCTTCTGTGCCGTAATAATTCTGTGATGGGAGTTGTAATACAGATTATCCATAATCTAACTGAACGTTAAAACAGATTTGAGGAACTGAATGGCCTACACGTTTTCTTATATTTCCAGAACAGATGTTTGGTCTATGTTTGCAGTATAATCAGTTCCCATGCACTAGTTTTAAATTTGCAATCTGATCTCTGGGTTGAGGGAAGTTGTGGACAACTTGAGATTTGTCAATGTGGTGCAGAAAGTGCTGGAGATTTAATTCTCCTACTTTAAAACACTCATAGGGGTTATTGAATGCATTTATTTTCTTTGAAAAAAAAGCCATGCAAAATTGAGCACAGGCTTATCATGCACTGATCAAATGCAGATCGATTAAGGAGGGTAATAGTTACTAACAAACAGTAACTTTTTTTCCTATCTGCAACGCTGGAGTCGTGATTCTCTGAAAAAACTCTCCCTCAATGTGCTGAATTAATTTCTTAAAAAATCTTCCCACTTACCACTGCAACCCACCCCAGTGCTGCGATGCTCTCGCTAACAGCTGACAGATGGTTGAACATCTTACTGCCACGATTCTTCTCTCGAAAGTTCTGGACCTCCTGAATTCTGTCCGATATGGGCTTTAGAATTGTATTCATCTCATTCTGGGAGAGTAAACAAGGTAAAATGTTCAGGGAAAATGTCAACAAAATATAAGCTACAATGAGGCTGATTTAATATTTGTCTGACCCGCATTTTATCACTGACTGTGTCTTTTATAAATCTTTGTACAGATATATTCAATACAGATTAATAAAGAATTTCCTGTTCATGTTCAGACAGTTTAAGTTTTGACCATTTTGGAGAAAAAAAGCTTTAGAATGCAGAAGCTGAAATTGTTACAATTCCCAGTGCACTGGGATGAAGGGCAGTGAGAAGGCTCAGTTTAAAAAAATTCTATGAATGTAAATTCTAACAAATTAATCTTAATTTATGCAAAAAAAGTTACCAATTCAAATTCAAAAACTTACAGAACAATTACATTTGCTGTGGTTAAATTAACAATTCAAACAAAGCAACTTTGAATTGAGTGGGAATAGTCTATTTTTTAGAAAACTAATACAGTAAAATATCTAGAATTGTAGCTCTTATTCTTTTTCACTTAAAATACATTCTGCTTGTTTACAATCTAGGAATGTGCAAAACAAAAATGCCGGACACATAATTAATAATATATAGAAAAGTCAAGGTGAGCTGGCTAACAGGGTACAAAATTGGCTTGAAGACAAAGACTGGTAGCACAGAGTTGCTTTTTGGACTGGAAGCCTGTGACCAGGATCGGTACTGCGTTTCATCATTTATATAAATAATTTGAATATGAACATAGGAGGCATGGTTTGAAAGTTTGTAGATGAAATAAGTGGTGTAGTGGATAGTGAAGATGATTATCTCACAGTACAAAGGGACCTTAAAGATAGAGGGCGAAAGGCCAAGTAGTGGCAAATGAAGTTTAATTTAGATAAATGTGAGGTGTTGCACTTTGATAAACCAGAGCAGGACTTGCACAATTAATGGTAAGGCCCTGGACAATGCTGCCAAACAAAGAGACCTAGAGATGCAGATGTATTGTTCCTCAAAAGTGGAGTCGCAGGTAAACAAGGTAAAGACAGCATTTGGCACGCTTGCCTTCACTGGTCAGAACACTGAGCATAGAAGTTGGGAAGTCATGTTGCAGCTGTACAGGATATTTTTAAAAACTGCGTAGAATTCTAATTGCCTTTCTCTAGGAAGGATGTTGCTAAACTTGAGAGGGTGCAGAAAAGATTTACAAGCATCTTTCAGGACCTGAGGGTTTAAGGAATAAGGGAGAGGTTGAATAAGCTGTGGAGATTTTCCCTGGAACATGAAGACTGAGGGGTGACCTTACTGAGGTCTATAAAATCATGAGGGTCATGGATAGGGTGAATAGCCAACATCTTTTTCCTAAGGTGAGGGCGTCCAAAACTAGAGGGCATAGGTTTAAGGTGAGAAGGGAAAGATTTAAGAAGGACCTGAGGGGCAAGTTTTTCACACAGAAGGTGCATGTATGGAATGAGCTGCCAGAGGAAGTGGTGGAGGAGAGTATAATTTTAAAAATTTAAATAGCATCTGGATGGGTACTTGAATAGGAAGGGTTTAGATGGATATAGACCAAATGCTGGCAAATGGGACTAGGTCAATTTGGGATGTCTGATGAACTCAGACAAGATGGACCGAAGAGTCTATTTCTGTGCTGCACAACTCTATGACTCGTTTTCTGTAAGGATTTTAAGAAATCAATACTTAACATTTTTGCCAGTTTTATAAAAGGAGATGGATGGATGTTTTAATCAGTTTAGTAATCCCTCACTGGTAGGGATAAGCCCTTCAGATATTTCAATCTATTGTCAGATTTCACATTTCTCCATTAGGAGGCAATCACTGCTATTGAAGTAATGAATTTCTTGCCCTAGAACATGATACAAAAGTGATTGAGTGGGTGGGAAACCGTTGGCACAGCCCGACACTCAAGTCAGTTTTAACAAGTACTTAATATTTTCTGTAAATAGTTGATGTAGTGATATTTTGAATTTTTTGCACAACAAATTAATAGTGCAATCAGCAAATCTTTTCCTCAAAAGATTGAGGTTATTGACTCCTCTACTAAGTGGAAATATTTCTCCCCACCTATCCAGTGAATCCCGCATACACCTCTGTACAGCTCAATCAGATCTCCCCCAGTCCTATCTCCTTGAAGGAAAACAACCTTAGCCTATCTAGTCTCTCTTCAGAGCTGAATCGCTCCAGCCAAGGTAGCAACCTGGTAAATGTCCTCTGCAACCTCTTTAGTGCAATCACATCCTTCCTATAGTGTGGCGACCAGACTGCACACAACTGCTAACTAACATTATATGCAACTCCATCAAAACCGCCTTTCTCATGAATTCAATGCTTTGATTAATAAAGATAAGTATCCCATATACTTTCTTATTCACCTGATCTACCTGCCCTGTTGCCTTCAAGCATCTATGGATGCACACCAAGGTCCGTTGGATCTTCTGTACTTCCTAGGGTCCTACCTTCAACATATACTCCCTTGGATGATTAGTCCTACCAAAATGCATCACCTCAGACTTTTCAGGATTAAATTCCATTTGCTACTGTTCAGCTAGTCTATACCATCCTATAGTTTATGATTTCTCCCTTGCTATTGACCACACCACCAATTTTCACATCATCTGCAAACTCACTGATCATATCTCATCATATGATCATATCATATGGCTAGATCATCAACACACACAACAAACAGCAGGGATCCCAATACTGAACCGTGTGTTACACCACTGGACAGACTTTCAATCAAAAAAAATCCTTCAACCATCATCCTATTCTTCTTGCTCCTTTGGATCCAATTTGCCCTGTGTGCCCAGGGCTCTAAAGCTTCTTAACTAATCTGCCATGCGAGGCATTATCAAAAATTTTACTGAAACCACAGACTACATCAACTGCATTACCCTCGTCTACACATCCAATTAACTCCTTGAAAAATTGAAACATACTTGAGAAACATGATCTTTCCCCGTACAAAGCCATGCTGACCATTCTTGATTAATCCTTGCCTCTCCAAGTGGCGAGTCATTTTATCCCTCAGATCTTTTTCCAATGGTTTCTCTACCATAGACATTAAGCTCACTGGCCTATGATTTTCTGGTTTATCCCAACCATCTGTCTTGAATAATTGTAGCGAATTAGCTATCCTCCAGTCGTCTGTTACCAGAGAAATTAATGTCAGAGCAATCTTGCAATCTTCTCCCTTGCCGCTCAAAGTCGCCAGGAATACATCTCATCTGAACCATGGATATTTATCCCCTTTCAAACTTACTAAAATTGCCAATACCACCTTCCCCTCAATGCTAATTTATTCAAGTATATCACAGCCCTTTCCCTGATTACTGGTCCTACATCATCCTTCTCAATTTTGAATTCAGATAGAAAGTACTCACTTAAAATCTCAACTATGTCTTCTGACTTCACACAGGTTTCCACTGTGGTCCCTAATGGGTCCTACTTTTTCCCCTGGTTATTCTCTTACCCCTAATATACTTATAAAGCAGTGCTGGGTTTTCATTAAGGCTACCTACCAGTGTTACTTCATGTCCCCTCTTTGGTCTACAAATTTTTTTTCCAGGCACTTATTTTACTCTTCCACAGCATCCATGTATTGGGTCTTCAGTGTTTGTGATAAGCTTCTTTCTTTTCCCACATCCAATCCAATACATCCCTTGATTCTTTAGACTTGTTAGTCCCACCCTTCACTTCTATGGAAACATGTTAGCTCTGAACTCTCAGTGTTATCTTTTTGCTGTTTCCTACTGCTCTAATGTGGATTTTCCTGCAAGTAGCAGGAACCAGCCCACTTTTGCCAGATCCTGTCTTATTAAAATCAGCCTTCCTCAAAGTCAGAACCTTTATTTCCAATCCATCGTTGTCTTTATTCACAATTAATTTATTTTTACGTGGTAAAAACGCATCGTGAAACAACCAACAAAGCTCAAGAAGGGGAGAGCAGTTTGTACAAAAAAGGAACATGAAATAATATGCAGTTTAAAGCTCTTAATGTTATGGACCAGAACAAAACCCCACAAAATATATCGAGGAGATAGCCTAGACCCCAACTTTTATTTAAAAGCAAGTGTAAAGTGCTGTGTTCCAGATGCTTTAAGCAAAACAGTTTATTCTCACAACACAGTTAAAATACAAACAAAAAAACAATCAAAATGTTTAACAAAATATTATTTCACTACCAATCATAAACTGTTCCAACGTAACAGCATCCCATTAAACACCCTTGGAAAAGGCAAATTCAGCAAAACAGATTTTTCTCACAGGCTAAGAAGGGGAACATTCTTGAGGATTGTGCCTCATACAGGCCTATCTCTCTATTAAATTCAGATTTCAAGATTCTAAGATCTTGGTGCTGAGATTGGAGAAGGTGTTGCCCATATTGTCAAAGAGGACCAGACAGATTTTATAAGGGCCGTAGATCTTCTAATAATATTAGAAGGTTGCTGAGTATGGTCCAAGCATGTCAGCAACGATCGATTCAGGGGTTGGTGATTTCCTTAGATGCAGAGAAAGCATTTGACCGGGTGGAATGGTCATATCTCTTTTATGTCTTAGAGAGATTTGGGTTGGGTGGGGTTTTTGCTAGGTAGGTGTAGGTTTTATATCGCCACCCTCTGGCCGCAGTCATCACCAACGGGATCAAGTCTGGGAACTTTAGGATTGGTAAGGATAGTCATCAAGGCTGCCCTCTTTCACCGTTGTTGTTTATGTTGGTAATAGAACCACTGGTAGAAGCCATTCATCAGAACATCTACATACGTTAATGGAAGTGGGATTGAGGGTACACAAGATTACACTGTATGCGGATGAAGTCCTTTTGTTTTTATCAAACCCGATGACATCCGTACCCCATCTGATACAATGTTATCAATTCATTTGGGGCTATTTCAGGATACAAGATCAACTTTGCAAAATCGGAGGCTATGCCTTTGGGAAACCTCGGAGAAGTGCCAGAGGTTGAAGGTGGCCCTATGTTCCCTTTTAGGTGGTCACAAGCGAGGTTCCAATACCTAGGTATTTTTATTACCACCAAGTTTGATTGTTTTTTTTGGACTAATTTTGCTCACTTGCTCGACAATATTAGGCAGGATCTCCAGAGATGGGAGGAACAGCCCTTTGCTATAATCCTTACCTCCACTCATGATTTTATAAATCTCAATGAGGTCACCCCTAAACCACCTGTGCTCCACCCTCTCCTTATAACTCAAACCCTCCAGTCCTGGCAATGTTCATGGTTGGGCCGAATAGCCCTCATTAAAATAAATGTCCTTCCTCATTTGCTTTATCCCACGCGTATGCTCCCTATAATGTTTTCCAGGTCAATGCTACAAAAACTTATCGGTTGGTTTAGTTTCTTTGTCTGGCATAGTGGGCGGCCCCTCATCAAGCTTACTAAAACTGCAGTTGCCTCAAGAATGGGGAGGAGTTGATTTCGCAGACATCAGGAGGTATCAATTGAGTTCCCTGCTGTCCTTTGTGTGCGATTGGGCAGGTAATGATCCGGGCTCAATATGGCTGGATATCGAGGCTCCCAGGCAAAATAACCTCTTATTAACCTGTTGTTCATGGATAAGATGAGGACAGTTATGGACCACTGCTGGAACCCTATTGTTATTAGTACGGTCAAGGCATGGAGGGTGATGCATCAGAGTGAGGATTGCTTATCCAAGACTTCGCCACTTATGCCCATAATTGGTATGCCATTGCTTCACTGCCATTAGGTAAAAATGCTGGAATTTTCTCCCAAACAGTGGGTCTGCCTACAGCACATAGACTGCACTGGTTCAAAAATGCAGCTCACCAACATCTTCTCATAGACAACTTGAGACAGGCAATAAGTTCTGGCCAGCCTTCTACACCAATGTCCCACAAGTGAATAAAATGGAAGATTGATAATCTGGCCCTTCTACTGTATGCAAGGGTGGAGTTCCACATTTCTGAAAAGAAATTTCTAGGAGTATAAGGCTACTCTGTTAAACCAATGCATTGTACACCTCCATACCAAACTAGGCGGCATCTCTAAGGGCTGAATCAAGTTTGGACTCAAGATGGGAAGCCTGAACTGGACTACACAAGACAAGATAGTCAAAGAATTAGGCTTTCCATCCTTTTTAAAAGGAAAATAAAATGCTCTTAAATGTTTAATATTCTGACTTACAGTGTTACTGTTAAAGCAATGAAGAAATTATTCAAAATTTGGTCTCCAGTCTTGGTCTTTGACCAACTGCTACATAACACATCAATAACACACAGCATGTATTCCAGACACGAGAGGAATTTGCATGAAATCAACCCAATAGACAGTAGTGTTAAAGCCTCAATGCACTTCAATATGGTACAAGAAGTGAGAGACTTCAGCAGTGTTAAGAAATTGGGATGGTTCTCTTTAAAGCAGAGATGATTGATAAAGGTATTCAAAATCATGAAGGATTGGAGTAAAAAGGGACAATAGTTTCTAGTAGAAAGATCCATTATAAGAGTACACAATTTTAAAGTAATTGGCAAAAGGATGAGAGACAAGAAGAAAAAAATAAATCACAAAGTAGATTGTCAGGATCTGAAAGCACTACCAGAAAGGGTGGTGGAAACAGGCTTTATCACATTTGAAAGGGAATTGGGTAAATACATGAAGGGGAAAAAGTTTGCTGGTCAATGGGAAAGAGCAGGAAATGGAACTAACTGAACTAACTTCTGCAACGGAACTAACTGAATCAAAAGAGTAGAACAGCATTCTTTAGCTTTCTGACAATTAGTGTGAGGTGAGAAATATTCAGTCATGAGTCTTATAACTGAAGCATCTGATTTCAGTAAAAAGGTTGTTAAATGTAGCTGTAAGTGGTAGATTGCATCTGTCATGGGATGGCTGAATAACATTCTGCTGTTTGGTTCACCACCTGCCACTTCCTTTTTCTTTTCCTGTGATCCTGGAGAGTTAACAGAAAGCAGTTATACCATTAACCACACTGGTTGTGAAAGTCTTGTATTAAATATTATAGGATCTATTGTTTTTCATTGTTATTATGCATGTTACACCAGACAAGAGTCTCTCACTCAATGACAGAAAGCTTCAGAAATGGAGGAATTCCAATAATCTCCTTTGGTTGAAATAGTAGGTTGCCACAACAGGGCACAAACATTAATATCACTAAAGAGGTCTAGTCCCCATGACTGCTCACAACGTCCTGCCATACTATGTACTAGGGAATGCTGAAGTATGCACATGGCATGTCACAAAAACAACTCAAGCTGCAAATAAACAACCAACAAAAATAAAATTAATTTCAAGTGAAATTCTTTGAAATGTAGACACAGAACAATTCTGTACAAATGGATAGTGTACAAAAAAATTAAAATACTTTTAGTTGGTGAACTTATGCCTTTTATGATTGATCGCAAGAGAGAAATACGCAGCACTCATGTCACAAGCCTGAAATTTCATGCAAAAAGCAGTTCAAATTGCAAAAGATTTGAGGCTATGTTACTTGATTCTCTTGTAGGTACATTTTAGTTGCGTTTGAGGTAACATTACAAGAAATGACTGTAAACAGAATGCAGCACAGAATGTGCAATCAACAGGGATAGAAATGGCATAAGTAGTTATTCTCAGCTCTCAGTCAGTCCTTTCGTAACTGCAGTGAATTACAGCTTTCCACAGCCAGCAGCATCATCTGTTGCTTTTTATGGAAATGTTCTATATATAAATTCTAGATAGTTGAAGGTGGAAGAAGAAATCACATGACCAATACAACTTGCTGTTGCTGCCGGTATGTAAAACGGCAGCTGGATTATGCAGATAAACAAACTATTACAGAAAATCTTTTACATAGAGTCAGTGACAAAAGGGAATTTGCATTACACTTTCCTTTTTGTTAAACAACAACAAATAATTAGTGAGGCATGTTTATGACTCATACATTGGCCTTTAAAATCGACCTCAAATGGAAATTTTTCACAATATGGGTTCCTCAAATCTATCATTGGCAAATGTCTAACTGTTTGGCTTTTTTGATTTTTGAAGTCATGGTTCGTCCGATCGTAAATTCAACAATTTTTTATAAATTCACTTCTATAACGTGAGCACTGCTTGCTAGCCAGCATTTCCTGCCCATTCCTAGATGCCCTTGAGAAGGTGAGAGCTGCTTTCTTGAACCACTACAGTCCATGTACTGTGGTAGACTCACATTGCCCTCATGGAGGGAATCCCAGGATTTTGATCCAGTGACAGTGATAGAGCAGCAATATATTTTCAAGTCAAGATGGCAAGTGGCTTTGTGTGGAGCTTGCAAGTGGCACTGTTCCAATGAATTTGCCACCATTATCCTTCTAGATGAATGCGGTTATGGGTTTGGAAAGTGCTACCTAAGGATATTGGCAAATTTGTGTAGCAAATCTTGTAGATATTAAACACTGCTGCTACTGAGCTTCAGTGGTGGATGCTTATGGATGTGGTGCCAAAGAGCTACTTTGTCCTGGAGGGTATCAAACTTCTTGAATTCTGTTGAAGCTGTTGACTTGTGTCATGTAGATGGTGGACAGCTTTGGGGAGTCAGGAGCGAGTTATTCTGAGCCAAATCCAAAAACTCTAATTTGAAATAGACAAGTTTTTAAAATGCTCCAACAGAAGTCAGGATATTTTGAAGAGTGTCAGCCCTCTCACGTATGAGCAAATATGCACAATGCTGAGGAATAAGGGAGAATTTATTTTTGCTAAATCCTGAGGTTTGCCACCTTCAGTTATCTTTACACTCAAGCCATTTAAAATTCTTATACAGGGAATAGATTTTGCAATCAGCAGAATTTAACTTTGGAATAACATTTTGGCAACAGCTGCTGTAACTAAGGGTTGGGGTCTAGCAAAAATCAGCTACATATCAAATTTTTGGGGAGTCACATGGAGGGTTTCTCTCCGTGAACTTTTAAAAGCTTTCTCAAACAATTCTGCACTGCTCCCCTCATAATGTATGCAATACACTGACACATTTATGATGCCATGCTTGCATTATCTTGTGCTCACCAGAGGCGGACATACTTGCCACTACCAGGATGTCACTGCTTGCATTGCTGTCCACCAGATCAAATGGCTCAAGCCAGGAACTGCCATTCACAGTATGTTGCTGCACAATTCCAAAGGACACGACTCAAAGGGTAATTGGCACTCCATTGACCAACAAGGACAGTCTGATCTGAAATTGCCACCCAGGTAAGTGCAAATATCTAGACCGGAGGAACGCTCAGCAATACAGGAAGATGAGTATTGACCTTCTGCACATCCCAAGGGTAAGTAATACCATCTTCTCTCTGCTACCTCACATTTAATCTAATTCTGCCACTGCACTAACCTCCCAAGACTTCTAGTCTACCATTCTCATCTTGTATGTAACATCTTCCCTCAGTTGCACTCACCCACCCCAACCTCTCACACCACTAAACCTGCATGGCCTCCCACTGCCTACTCAGAACATCTCACCACCTTTTCCCCAACTACAGCAATACTAATAGTTGTAACAGCACTTTCATCTCATTCAATCCCTCATTCTGTCTTATTCAAGGATAAAACATCCCACAAGTATTCAGAGTGAGCCAAGATGGATGTGGGTTGCCCAACATTCATCTCCTCACCCCCAACAAGGACTAAATTATTGCCTTTGCAGGAGAAGATAGAAGTCATTCATATAGCAATGCCAAAAACTCCATACACTGGCAACCAAGTAAGATTCACTGTGAAGTACTGTGCTGCTCTCTCATATTTATGATACGCCAAAACATCTATTCCTGTTTTACAACTCATTCCCTCACTTGTCTCCTGCAGATACGAGCAGTATCTGCTCAGTCTCTGCTCTTATGTGCTCAGTCCCTCAGTTCATTATCTCCCCCACCATCTCTAAAGAAAGGTCACTCAAAAGAAGCATTCTCCTGCACTCTCCATCAATTCAGATACTGACACCTGGATGGATTCTTCAGCTGGATTACAGTTTGAAGCACATTTGGATGACCACATCGCTGGCATGCCTCTCTAGCTGCTATGGAAGAAATGTCTTTAGGCACTTGGAGGACTGCCAGAGGACAAGCACCTGTTCAGCCCAGGACAGGAAAAGACCCCATGGTGTCAGCCATAAGTTCAAACAGACACAGGAACAGCAGATAACTTTGTTAAGAGACATTCAAGAAACTAAATTGAAGGTTAGGTGAATTCACCAACTCTATACGCAACAGGGTGGGTCTTGCATTCATGCTTCTCACTGTCTCAGTGGACAGGTGGGTGGCAATCATAGGTCCAGTCAACTCAGTGTCTGTCAGATATATGCCCAGATCTGCACTCCATCATTCTAGCCTTTAATGGTAATCACCAAGACGCAAAACAGTAGGAGAATATGGTGCTTGACCTCACACTCCAGGTGCCCCTTCCTCACAAAGAGACAGGTTGAAAGAGGAACCAGGTACAGGCTCCCAAGAAGTCTCTTCTCAGGATGTTCCAAAGGTGCCACCTCCATCCTGCCTGCAGTTAACAACGCTGCAGGAGCTCAAGCCGAGGAGGGTGAATATGCACCTGATGAGGACACGCTCAGCATGTCTGGACGCTCTAGGCTAGGGACATCTGTCCAAAACTTCAAAATACTAACTACAACAGAGCAAGCTGCCTCCACTCCAGCTGCAGACCCGAGGACTACACCTACATGTATTGGGAGGCAAAGATTAAAAAAAACCTATTGTGCGCGCACAAAACTGGTCTGTAAATACAAAAGAAGTTGTTTTTATCATCGTTGTGAATGACTTGTCATTTTAGCTGCAGCTAGATGAAAGAAAACAGATGTACTAGCCATCTTTAGTGCTGCACAATGTTCTAACCTGTCTGAATAACAGCCGTCCTTTTCATAATGCCCATACTAACAATAAAGTATTTCATAATTACATGAGGGAGCATTGGATATTGTGAAGGATTTCATCAGGAAATGAAATGTAACCAGGAAAAGCATAAAAAGGATCAAATTGGTAAGCTGAATTTGCAATTGGGATTAAATAAGGGATGCTGGATACAGCAGTATCAAAACATTTACAGTCAATGTAAGGTACCTTCACACAACTCAGTTCCACTAAACAAGGTTCACAAAGCAGTTCTGCTTTTATTGCTTTGGCTGAAACTGCTATATTATAGGATGCTGAAGGTGTTGTTTCTTTATTTCTTCCAAAGAATGCATTAATTTTCCTATACTGGTACAATGCTGAAACTCTCATGAATCCTCAATGTCTAATACATAACTTGTTTGTGCTCTCCAGTTGTCCAGTGCAAAGCATCCAAGGATTAAGTGGCATCTTCTGTCTGTACTGTTCTGCAGCCAATCCCTAGACCTGACCTGTAAGCAAATCTCATGTTCAAGGGTATCTAATGACTTTTATTGGGCATAGTGGAAAGTGTTGAATTGCAGATAGACTGGGTATCATGACTTGGTGTTCTGACCATTACCTCTAAACATATACCATGTTGCTGCCCATCTCTGATTTGCATGGCTACATTCTATGGAAGACAAGTGACTGCGGGTCTCCTGTATCTTTGGAGCATCTTTGCTGAAAACTGTATTAGGAGGATGCTCTACATCCACTGGAGGTTAATGTTGATTCTGGGCATGTGTTCCTCATCCATTCTTGTAAAAAAGATCTTAATGCAGTGGCCACAGAGGCCATAACAGCTTCAGTGTTTGCATCCATTGGAGACATTCCAATGAGCTAATACAGGCAATATCAGAAACAAAGCAGTTCTTCAGCAGTTTCAGTGCACATACAGTAACAGATAAACAGCATCCTCAATACATTGGAACATGGAGGCCACTGGGGTGCCTCTACATGGACCTGGCACATCTTTGACCTAATTCAAGATGTTTGGGACATATTCAGGAGGACATTAAGTGTGGTAGCAAGAATTATAACATTAACAAACATTACAAAACAAAAGCATCATCGCATACAGGGTAACAGTTTGGGCATTTTAGAGCCAAGATGTGAAGTGAGCAGCTACTGCATTTTCTGTAAGCTATGAAACCTTGCAAAGTGATTGTGACTTTTGAAAATAAAGTAAATCTTCACAGCTGGCCTGAGATTACTTGTGCTTCAGTCAGGAGTAGGATGAAATTGTAATTTGAATTATATGTGAAGATTGCTTGTTGCCAGGATTTTTTGTTGAGATAGTCGATGCATGTACAGAATTATGTGATTACAGATATCCTTAAATTATATTATGAGAGTGTGTTTGTTTTATACTTATATCCCTCAAAGTGCCTCACATCTACAAAAGTGGACCGCCTCCTTCAGGTGACATACCATGGTCTTCCAGGTATGGTGACAGCCATTTTTCACCTCAAAGGCACAGTTGCAAATTGGATGAGGACAGATGATGACATAGGCAGCATTTCATTAGTGAGCTTAGCATAGCGTCATAGAACCAAACAGGCCGACAGCACAGAAAAATGCCCTTCGTTGATCAAAAAACAACCACTTAACTATTCTAACCTGATTTTCAAGCACTTGGCCCATAGCAACACAAGCCGCACATCTAAATACATCTTCAATGTTATGACTGATGCTGCCTCTACCACCCTTTCGGCAGTGAGTTCAGAATCCCCCCCCATCCTTTGGGTGAAAAAACAATTTTCCTCACACCACCTCAAAAAAATTCTACTCCTTTCCTTTCCTTAAATCTACCTCATTGGTCAATAATGCCTCCACAAAGGGGAAAAGTCTCTTCTCATCTATTTATCCCTCATAATTTTATACATTTCAATCACGTCACCCTTCAGTCACATCTGTTCCAAATAAAACAATCCCAGTCTATCCAACCTCTATTCATAAATAAAACTCTGCAACTCAGACAACATCCTGTTAAATCTCCTCTGCCCCTTCTCCAGTGCAATCACATTCCGCCCATAATGTGGATTGCAGAACTGGGACCAATAATCCAGCTGTGGCCAAAGCAATGCTTTATTCCAGTATAACCTCCCTGCTCTTAAATTCTATGCCTCAGCTAATGAAGGCAGGTATCCCAAATGCCTTATTAACCTCTTTATCTCCTCCCACTACTGACTGGTGGACATGCAGACCAAGGTCATTATGATACTCGGAAATTCCCAGGGTCCTGCTTTCATCATGTATTCACTTATGTTATATTTTCATACAGCATGCCTCAGTGACTACTGTCTGCGAGCTCTGACCTCCACAAGTATTCAAAAGATTAGTCACAGCTTATATCAACTCCAGCCTCCCAGCCTGCCTCAATCCCCTGCAATTTGCCTACCGTTGCAACAGACTCCCCAGTCTATCATCAAGAACATTCTTCCTGCATTTACCTTGTCTAGTCCTGCTAGAACTTGATAAGTTTCTTTGAGATTCCCCCTCATTCTCATGAAGTCTACTGAAAAAGGCCCTAACCTACCAGTCTCTATTCATATGTCAATCCTACCATCCTAGAAATCTGTCTTTGTTGTATTCCCTCCATAACTAAAATGTCTTTCCTCAGATAAGATGACCTAAATTGCACAAATATCTCAGGTGGGTCTCACCAAAGCCCTGTAGGAAGACATCTCTGCTCCTGTACTCAAATCCTCTCACAATGAAGGCCATCATGAAGATCTGCCCCGACAGCCTCGGGTGCACCTGTTCCCTCAGTCATTGCTGCAGACGTCAGATTGGCCTTTATGACAGTGAATCCCTGGAAAATGACTGGTCCAGATGGAATCCCCGGCATGCACTCAGATCCCACATGTATCAGCTGGTGGGAGTATTCACTGACATCTTTAACCTCCTTATCACGATCTAAGTTCCCACTTGCTTCAAGAAGGCCATCATCACTGGCACCAAAGAAAACTCATGTACCACGCCTCAATGACTACTGCCCAGTGACTCTGATCTCCACAATTATGAAGTGGTTTGAGGGGATAGTCATGGCTCATATCAACTCTAGCCTCCCAGTCTGCCTTGATCCCTTGCAATTTGCTTACCGCCACAACAGGTCCACAGCAGATGCCATCTCCCTGGCCCATCTCCCAGGAATGTCTGGATAATAAGGATACCTACTTCAGTCTCCCACTTATCGACTGTAGCTGTGCCTTCAACACTAATTCCAACCAAACTAATCTCCAAACTCTGAGACCTAGGTCTCTGCTCTGCACCTTGCAACTAGATCTTCGACTTCCTGGCCCACAGACTGCTATCAGTGAGAACAGGCAACAGCACCTCCTCCACGTCAATCCTCAACACTGGTGGCCCGCAAGACTGCATGCTCAGCACCTTACTATACTCCTGTATACCCATGACAGTGTAGCCAAATTTCATCAGAACTCCATCTATACATTTGCTGACAACATCACTGCTGTAGGCCAGATCTCAAACAATGATGAAACAATACAGGAAAGAAAGAGTGTGCTTGGTGTAAAGATAACAATTTCTCCCTCAACATCAACAAAACGAAAGAGTTGGTCATTGATTTCAGGAAGAAAGGTGAAGGGTATGCCCCTACCTACATCAACAAAGCTGAGGTGGAGATGGTTGAGAGTGTCAAGCTCCTAGACATGATGATCAGCAGCACTCTACTACAGGTACACCTACATTGATGTAATGGTCATGAAAGCACACCATGTCTCTATTTCTTCAGGGGGCGAAGGGAATTCAATGTGCCCATAAAGACTCTTACCAATTTTTACAGATGCGCCATAGAAAGCATTCTATCCAGATGCATCATGGCTAAGTATGGCAACTGCTCTGTCCAGGACAGTAAGGAACCAGAGAGTTGTGAACACAGCCTAGTCCATCACGCAAGTCAACCTTCCATTCATTGACTCTATCTATACTCCTTGCTGCTCGGAAAGGGAGCCAACATAATCAAAGACCTCTCCCACTCCGGTTATAATCTCTTTGAACCTCTTCTGTCAAGCAGAAGAAACAAAAGCTTAAAACACAAGTATCAACAGATTCAAGAACAACTATTCCCCGCTGTTGTTAGACTTCTGAATGGACCTCTCAAGTTTAATGTTGATCTTGCTCTTTGTGCACGTTCACTGCAGCTGTAACATAGTATTCCACACTCTGTTCTATTAGCCTTATGAGGCGACTCCCACAGCAACACGGACATTTACTATAAACCGACCGACTCCCACAGCTACCTAGACTACACTTCCTCCCACCCTGCCCCCTGTAAAAATGCCATCCCATATTCCCAATTCCTTCGTCTCCGCCGCTTCTGCTCCCAGGAGGACCAGTTCCAATACCGTACAACCCAGATGGCCTCCTTCTTCAAAGACCGCAATTTCCCCCCAGACGTGATCGACGATGCCCTCCACTGCATCTCCTCCACTTCCCGTTCCTCCGCCCTGGAGTCCCACCCCTCCAATCGCCACCAGGACAGAACCCCACTGGTCCTCACCTACCACCCCACCAACCTCCATATACATCGTATCATCCGTAGTCATTTCCGCCACCTCCAAACGGACCCCACCACCAAGGATATATTTCCCTCCCCTCCCCTATCAGCGTTCTGAAAAGATCACTCCCTCCGTGACTCCCTCGTCAGATCCACACCCCCCACCAACCCAACCTGCAGAATGTTTCAGAGAACACGTCTGGGACACCTGGACCAACCAACCCAACCACCCCGTGGCTCAACACTTCAACTCCCCCTCCCACTCCACCAAGGACATGCAGGTCCTTGGACTCCTCCATTGCCAGACCATAGCAACACGACGGCTGGAGGAAGAGTGCCTCATCTTCCGCCTAGGAACCCTCCAACCACAAGGGATGAACTTAGATTTCTCTAGTTTCCTCAGTCAAATCCCTCGAACTCAGCACCGCCTTCCTAACCTGCAATCTTCTTCCTGATCTCTCCGCCCCCACCCCCACTCCTGCCTATCACCCTCACCTTGACCTCCTATCACATTTCCAACGCCCCTCTCCCAAGTCCCTCCTCCCGACCTTTTATCTTAGCCTGCTGGACACACTTTCCTCATTCCTGAAGAAGGGCTCATGCCCGAAACGTCGATTCTCCTATTCCTTGGATGCTGCCTGACCTGTGTTCTTTTCCAGCAACACATTTTCAGCTCTATTAGCCTTATGCACTATGTCTAGCATGATTTGCCTGTACTGCAAGCAAAACAAAACTTTTCACTGCACCTATGTACATGTGATAATAAATCAAATCAAATAATCATATCATTTGCTTTCTTCACCACTGGCTCCAATTGGTGTACAGGCATACAGGGTCATACAGATGTTGTTGCACCTTCCCTTTTCCAATCTATCACCATTCAGATAAGAATCTACCTTCCTGCATTTGTTACCAAAGTAGATAACCTCACATTTATCCACATTATGATTCAACTGCCATGCATTTGCCCACTAAGCTTCTCCATATCAATTAAGCATCTCTGTATCCTCTACACAGCTCACTCTCCCACCCATTTTCGTGTTGTCTGCAAGCCTGGAGGTATTACATTTAGTTCCCTTTTTGAAATCTTTCATTTAAGTTTATTGACATTTCCCTCTTAATATATGTTGTGAATTGTTGCGTCCAAGCACAGATCACTGTGGCACACCACGAGTCAATGTCTGTCAGCTCAGCTTCTCTGATCTCTTTTTACCATATTTTCTGTAGCATTTGTCTCAGATTGGAGACCAACCCAATGCCATCCATCCTTATATTTAAATACATCTCATTTGCATATTTTAAAGATTAGTCCAAAGTTCATCAATACTGAGTAAATTGCATGAAGGTGCAAAATTGTTTGTGAACAGTTACCTTTGTTAGTGCAGTGGTACTGTTACAGTGGCTTTGACTTCTTCTCCAATCCACAGATGTTTGCTAAGGTATACAATAAAAACTAACATTCTGATTTACCCCCTGATGAGATAAATAAATAAAAATTAAAGTAAGATACAAAACTAATTTCAGATACTTCCACTGCCATTACTCCAACCCAATAATATCACCAGAATCTTTATCCTAAGGTTTAATTTGTCCAACTTTAACCAATTGACATTCTCATTTGTTCTCAACAGGTACCCATACTGATATAGGAACTCGCTAAATACTAAAAAAAACCTTCACAGGGTAGACTATAGTAGTTTAAGAAGGCAGCCCTAAATGACCTGCTCAAAGTCACCAAGAATAGCAATTAATGAGCCATTGCCTGTAAAACTCATATCACAACAATAATACTTTTTAAATTCTACATTATATTATCAGTAGCCAACTTTGAAATTCCCATCTCATTTTTCCTTTGCAAAATTCTCCTCAAAACTGTTTATCTGCAAATCATCTGTTTGACACCTTCCTCCATTTGAACTACTATTTACTGATCTTTTGATGAAGTGTGCTGTGATTATGATGTTATTTCAGTTTTACCAACCTTTCTCCCTCCAGCATAATAGCTGATCTTGTGGCATTATTCACAAGTAACCATAAGTATGATTGGAAAGTCTTATTTTTACTGTACTACATTGTAATACTAATTACTGTATTATTATAAATTATTCTTATTATGTTATATTTTTTATTCCAAGCTGTGGAAGGAATGAATCATGAATCAGAGGGTAAAAGTGGGGTAAGTTGGTGGGTGACAGGGCCATGCAATTCAATGCAGGCACTGAGATAAGAACATTACAACAATTACATCCCCCTGTACAAGAAGGGTAGTAGGGATATTCCAGGTAACTAAACACCAATCAGCCTGACGTCAGTGGTGCGTAAGTTGCTGGAGAAGATACTGAGGGATAAAATCTGTTTATATTTGGAAAAGAATGGGCTTATCAGTGATAAGCGACATGGTTTTGCGTGGGGAAGATCATGCCTTACAACTTAATAGAGCTCTTTGAAAAAGTGACCAAGTTGATAGATGAAGGAAGGGCTGTAGATGTCATTTACATGGACTTTAGTAAGGCATTTGATAAGGTTCTCCATGGTAAACTAACGGAGAAATTGAAGTCGCATGGTGTGCATGGTGTTCTAGCTAGGTGGATAAAGAACTAGTTGAACAACAGAAGACAGAGAGTAGTAGTTGAAGGGAGTTTCTCAAAATGGAGAAAAAGTGACCAGTGGTGTTCCACAAGGATCAGTGCTGGGGCCACTGTTGTTTGTAATATATATAAATGATCCAAAAGAAGACATTGTTGGTCTGATCAATACATTTGCAGATGACACGATGATTGGTGCAGTAGCAGAAAGCATAGGGAACTGTCAAAGAATACAGGTGAATATAGATAGACTGGAGAGTTGGGTGGAGAAGTGGCAGATGGAGTTCAATCCAGGCAAAAGTAAGGGGATGCATTTTGGAAAGTCTAATTCTAGAGCGAACTATACTGTAAACGCAAGAGCCTAGGGAAAAGTTGATGAGCAGAGAGATCTGGCAGTTCAGGTCCATTGTACTCTGAAGGTGGCTACACAGGTGGATAGGGTGGTCAAGTAGGTATATGGTATGCTTGCCTTCATTGAACGGGATATTGAGTATAAGAGCCGGCAGGTTATGTTAAAATTGTACAAGACTTTGGTTCAGCCGCATTTAGAAAACTGTGTACGGTTCTGGTCGCCACATTACCAAAATGATGTGGACGCTTTGGAGACGGTGCAGAGAAGGTTTGCAAGGATGTTGCCTGGTATGGCAGGTACTAGTATTAAGAGAAGTTGAGTAGGTTAGGATTGGTTTCATTAGAAAAAAGGAGATTGAGGGAGGACCTGATTGAGGTCTACAAAATCATGAAGGGTATAGAAAGGGTAGATAGAGATAAGCTTTTTTCCAGGGTGAGGGATTCAATAACGAGAGGTCATGCTTTCAAGGTGAGAGGAGAAAAGTTTAAGGGGGATATACACGGCAAGTACGTTACACAAAGGGTGGCAGGTGCCTGGAACACGTTACCAGCAGAGGTTGTAGAGGCAGGCACAGTAGATTCATTTAAGGCACGTCTGGACAGATGCATGATTCAGTATGTAGATGTACCTACTAGAGAAGGTGCAAAGCTTGATCTACTCTTGGGAAATAAGGCAGAGCAGATGACTGAGGTATCAGTGGGGGAGCACTTTGGGGCCAGCAACTATAATTCTATTCATTTTAAAATAGCGATGGAAAAGGATAGACCAGATCTAAAAGTAGAAGTTCCTAAATTGAAGAAAGGCCAATTTTGACAGTATTAGGAAAGAACTTTCAAAAGCTGATTGGAGGCAGATGTTCACAGGTAAAGGGATGGCTGGAAAATGGGAAGCCTTCAAAAATTAGATAACAAGAATCCAGAGAAAGTATACTCCTGTCAGGGTGAAAGGGAAGGCTGGTAGGAATAAGGAATGCTGGATGACGAAACAAATTGAAGGTTTGGTTAAGAAAAAGAAGGAAGCATATGTCAGGTATAGACGGGATAGATCGAGTGAATCCTTAGAAGAGTATAAGAAAGTAGGAGTATACTTAAGAGGGAAATCAGGGGGGCAAAACGGGGACATGAGATAGCTTTGGCAAATAGAATTAAGGAGAATCCAAAGGGGTTTTACAAATATATTAAAGACAAAAGGGTAACCAGGGAGAGAATAGGGCCCTTCAAAGATCAGCAAGTTGGCCTTTGTGTGGAGCCACAGAAAATGGCGGAGATACTAAATGAGTATTTTGCATCAGTATTTACTGCGAAAAAGGGTATGGAAGGTATAGACTGTAGGGAAATAGACGATGACATCTTGCAAAACTAGATTACAGAGGAGGAAGTGCTGGATGCCTTGAAACGGTTAAAAGTGGATAAATCCTCAGGACCTGATCAGGTGTACCCAAGAACTCTGTGGGAAGTTAGAGAAGTGATTGCTGGGCCTCTTGCTGAGATATTTGTATCATTGGTAGTCACATGTGAGGTGCCGGAAGACTGGAGGTTGGCAAACGTGGTGCCACTGTTTCAGAAGGGCGGTAAAGACAAGCCAGGGAACTATAGACCAGTGAGCCTGACCTC
>NC_057738.1:9395794-9408881 GCF_004010195.1 Chiloscyllium plagiosum | reverse complement strand
AGTCCAGAACTAGAGGGCATAAGTTTAGGGTGAGAGGGGAAAGATATAAAAGAGACCTAAGTGGCAACTTTTTCACACAGAGGGTGGTACGTGTATGGAATGAGCTGCCAGAGGAAGTGGTGGAGGCTGGAACAATTGCAACATTTAAGAGGCATTTGGATGGGTCTATGAATAGGAAGGGTTTGGAGGGATATGGGCCGGGTGCTGGCAGGTGGGACTAGATTGGGTTGGGATATCTGGTTGGCATGGACGGGTTGGACGAAAAGGTCTGTTTCCATGCTGTACATCTCTATGACTCTATGTCTCCCCACAGGTAGGGAACAGAGGGATACAGATGCTTAGGAATTGGGCGATAGGTTTAGACAGTGGATTTGGATCAGCTCAGGCTTCAAGGGACGAAGGGCCTGTGCCTGGGCTGTAAATTTTCTTTGTTCTTTGTTCTAATTAATTTTAAATTGCACACCAAGCTGTCTGAGTTGCAGATCAAGTTGTAAGCAATTTGCATCATTGACATTGGTTATCCACATTTCTCTTGAACAGAAACAGGAACATCCATGTTAGCAACTGAACCACAAGTCCACCAAAAACTCATTGCCTATTTTTAAAATAAAGTATTGTTTCTCGTAATCCACAAAACCGTCCAAATTGATACTTTTTTTTACAGTATATTACATTTATGACTCAGCATTTCTTGGTATGTCAGGATGGCACAAGCAACCTGGATAAAGGTTCTGTCACATGATATTCAGGTTTGTGGCCAATCACCAAATTTGCCCAGCAGAGATTACAATTTCTCATTAATTTAGAACTTTTTTTTAAAAAGAATTAATCTATTCTCAAGCTTTCTGCTACAAGTGACTCAGAGACAGCTATGGAGATGTTGCTTTACCCATAGAGCAATAATGAAATTTCTTGTGCCTAAACTATAGATGCTACAATTTTAAACTGATGACTTGCACTGAATTTTGATGATGGGAATCTTTTTTTCCAGAACTATTTTGTTCTCTTGCTCCAGTATTACCAATTAGATAAACGACTGTGAAGGAAAAGCATAGAATGAGTGTCACTTGTCTATCCCCTGTGACAGATGAAACTGGTACGTTTAGCTACATTTGCCTGCATTTGTTCTTGGTGCTTCAAGTATTATACGTGACTGAAATTTTGAAATTTGTACTTAACAGTTAAAAAATCATTGGATTTTTAAACGGATAGAAAATCCTCCCAATGGCACAAATCTACAGGCACAATTATAAGCAATAAGCTCCAATTCTATTTAGCTCTGTGCTGGGAGTAAAATTTGTAATAATCAGCCCAATAAAGTACATTGTTTCTGAATATTGGTTGATATGACATTGGATTTTCAGTGAACAGATAATAATGAAAAGCTATACAATGTTTTGAGCTAAGTGAAAGAGTAGTTAGTGCTGATGTACACTAGCTTCTTTTGAGTGTAGATCATTTAGAGGACGGAGCTTACTAAAATGCCAGATATGCAGATCTCTAACCTGCTCAATTTACATCACTGAGAAATCACAAGTGCCATTCAATTATTCAAGAGGCTTTCAGACCAACCAGCAAAGATAGCTGAACTAAGAAAATCAAAACACTGCGGATGCTAAAAATCGGAAAAGAAAATAGAAAATACTGGCAGCATCAGTGAAGACAGAAACAGAATTTTTTTTCTTGGAAACTGAACTTCAGAAGATAATCCAGTGTTGCTTTGCATCACATTCCATGTATCAAATGGTACAGGGTAATAAGACTTCCAGCTTCCCACTACATTAAATAACAAACATCTGGAGTTTAGGTGAGAACAGGTTATTATTCTATCAATGCATTATAGAAAATTTGAAACTGTTGTAAAACCTAAATGTAAATTCAATCAGACTGACAAGTAAATGCAGCAAGTCCTAACTGGCACATGTGGTGATACAATTCAGAGCTACTTTATGTGGAAACAGTTCACATGCATGACTCATCCAGTTGTGGATTCAAATAGATTAGAGAATCTCCCTAAACAACATTAGTCCTGCAGATAAATCTCACAATCAGGACCTCTTAAGCCTTGGCTCTAACCCACACCAGGTTCTTTTTAGACTAAGCTAAGCAGGGTCAGTCATGGGGTTGGGGGAATAAAAACAAGTGGATATTCCATATTGGAACAGCAGAAGATGTGGCAGATACTCAGCCTGATGAAAACGAAGTTCAGTTTTGATTGTTCTTTGGCAGCTCTCATTAAAAAAATTAAAACATAGGCACAAAAGGAAGACACTGAACAATTTTACTAAAACTGCTCCAGTTGTTCATCTGCCCAGGTTCCTCAAAGCCATTAAATGTTTTGTGACTGACGAGCACCTCTTTCACACTACGATAACCCAAATTAAACCTGCCAGGCTAAACAATTTCCACATCACAGGCCATTTAGATTCTGCATCATGTGGAGTTTCAAATCTGGCACCCACCAACAAAATAGAAACAAAAGCTTTTGCAAAAAGATGCATAAAAAGCCACAAACATCTGCTCTTTGCCTTTAGTATTATGACAAGGGAAGTGGACATTATCTTAGTTATTGCTATCACAATGTAGCAGGAAATTTCCAAATCCTATCAGACTCCAGAATGCCTTTTCTGAATGTCTGCAAAGCCATTCTTGTGTTAATAGTCACAAACCTATTCATTTCTAACATTGTATGAGCAAAGCAAACAGTCTGGGCTGTTAGAAGAGAGCACCACACTCTTTCCTCATTCACTTGTACAGCATCTGACACTTTCATGTTGTTTTCTCTCCCGAAGTACGGATTATGACAATCCGCTAGTAATAATTTCTTTCCTGTTTAAAGAGTGCATGGTAATGTTACTGAACAAGCAAACCATTGGCTTGGACTAATAATCCAAACCAGAGAATGTCAAATCAAATCCCACCATAGCAGTCTGAAAATATGAATTCAGTCTAATCAAAATCTGGAAATAAAAAGCTGGTACCAGTATGAGTAACTTGATGTTGCAAAAAGCCCACATATTCACAGCAGTGGATCACCCCACCTTTCAAAGGTTGTTAGGGTACCGCAACAAAAATTGCTGTTTGCGGAGATGCTCACCAACCATGTATGAAGATTTTTAAAAACTGTAAAACTTTAAGCTCACATGGCTCAACTGTAGAAAGGGAAGTGGTTTGTAAAATTATAACTTAAGTATGAAATGAAAATCTCTACAATTGTTCCTGGATTAAAACAAGAGGGACAGAGGGAGAGAAAGTGAGTGACAAGAAAACAAAGAAGTAGTAGAAACAGAAGGCGGTAGAAGTATGAATGCATTTGCAATATTGCCTTGTTGCCTGGAATATCTGGTCTGGAGCTCACACATAGGGTGGAATTTGATTGCCTCCCCCATTGTTAGCTTGGTGGTAGGGGGTCAGTTAGTATGACAGAAAGGTGACACCACCTTTCCACCTCCACCCTGATTAGTTTCATGGCAGGAAGGCAAGCCTTGCTGCTCTGTCACCAATTGAGATCCATTTTTCAGACAGAGTGGTGGCAGAAATTAAGTGTCAAATATATTTCAACCCATGCAAAAACATTAAATGAATGCAAACAGTAAACATAGACTGAATTAGCTTAACATACAGCACATCGCATTGTCATCACTACAAAACTTATCCCAACATCTCCCTCAGAAACAAAAGGAATGACAACGTAGTTTCGATGTGGACTTGAAAGTAGTTCTGGGACTTACATATTAATGAATCAAAACCTCTAACCCCATTCTAAATGATTAAAGACTTTACACCAATCTAAGTTTGTTCAATAAATTGCATCAGTTGTAGAACACTTTGATCTTCCACTATAAATGGTGTCCTATGATACTGCCCCACTAGCTACCTGATAAAGGAGCAGCGCTCCAAAACCTTGTACTTCCAAATAAACCTGTTGGACTAAAACCTAGTGTTGTGTGAATTTTCACAACATAGTTTCAGTTAAGGAGTGACAGAGTGACAGACTGACAGAGAGAGAGAAAAAGAGAGAACAAAAGAGAGAGAGAGAGAGATGAGCCATAATCATGCTAACGCAACATGATATTGCATTATAATAAAATCAACATTGTGCCATGAGCATATAAACCAATTTTTCCATATTTTTATGGCCTGTCTCAGTGAGTGGCATTCTTGCCTTTGAGTCAGAAGAGTCCTATTTCAGAGATTTGAGTGTCTTCCCTACCTTCACTTTAGTATTGTACTACAGGAATATTTTACTGTCAGAGGTGCAAACTTACAAATGAGATGTTAATCTAAGATCCCCTCTGCCCATCAGGCATATGTCAAAGATCACATGGCAATGGCTTAGTTTTTGTGGTAAAGTATCAGTGTTCACTGTTGACCTCAAAGTAAAGTGCAAACATTTGCAACAGCATGGTGGTGGCAAGAATATCACATGCAAGGAATGAAAATCTCCTTACAGCATGGGTCACAAGTCAGACTCTGCAACATCTTCTAAACACAGGCAAATAGAAAAGATCATGCGTTGCCATGAATTGAAGTAGTTATATTAGATTCATGTTAAAATGTCAATGGAACAAAACATATTAAGTCATAAAAATAGAGTCATAGAGAGATGTACAGCATGGAAACAGACCCTTCGGTCCAACCCGTCCATGCTGACCAGATATCCCAACCCAATTTAGTCCCACCTGCCAGCACCCGGCCCATATCCCTCCAAACCCTTCCCATTCATATACCCATCAAAATGCCTCTTAAATGTTCCAATTGTACCTGCCTCCACCACTTCCTCTGGCAACTCATTCCATACCTGTACCACCCTCTGTGTGAAAAAGTTGCCACTTAGGTCTCTTTTATATCTTTCCTCTCTCACCCTAAACCTATGCCCTCTAGTTCTGAAATCCCTGAACCCAGGGAAAAGACTTTGTCTATTTACCCTATCCATGCCTCTCACAATTTTGTAAACCTCTATAAGGTCATCCCTCAGCCTCCGAAGCTCCAGGGAAAACAGCTCCAGTCTGTTCAGCCTCTCCCTATAGTTCAAATTCTCCAACCCTGGCAACACTCTTGTAAATCCTTTCTGAACCCTTTCAAGGTTCACAACATCTTTCCGATAGGAAGGAGACCAGAAATGCACACAATATTCCAACAGTGGCCTAACCAATGTCCTGTACAGCCGCAACATGACATCCCAACTCCTGTACTCAATACTCTGACAATAAAAGAAAGTATACCAACCGCCTTCTTCACTATCCTATCTACCTGCGACTCCACTTCCAAGGAGCTATGAACATGCATTTTAAGGTCTCTTTGTTCAACAACAATCCCTAGGACCTTACCATTAAATGTATAAGTCCTGCTAAGATTTGCTTTCCCAAAATGCAGCACCTCACATTTATCTGAATTAAACTCCATCTGCCACTTCTCAGCCCATTGCCCATCTGGTCAAGATCCTGTTGTAATCTGAGGTAACCCTCTTCACTGTCCACTACACCTCCAATTTTGGTGTCGTCTGCAAACTTACTAGCTGTACCTCTTATGCTCACATCCAAATCATTTATGTAAATGACAAAAAGTAGAGGACCCAGCATCAATCCTTGTGGCACTCTACTGGTCACAGGCCTCCAGTCTGAAAAAACAACCCTCCACCACCACCCTCTGACTTCTACCTTTGAGCCAGTTCTGTATCCAAATGGCTAGTTCTCCCTGTATTCCATGAGATCTAACCTTGCTAATCAAGGTTGAACCTTGTCCAACGCCTTACTAAAGTCCATATAGATCACATCTACCACTCTGCCCTCAGCAATCCTTTTTTTAACATCTTCAAAAATCTCAATCCAGTTTGTGAGACATGATTTCCCACGCACAAAGCCATGTTGACTATCCCTAATCAGTACTTGCCTTTCCAAATACATGTACATGTTAGCCTGAATGGCTTGTACTTTCCTGGTTTATCCCTTCCTTCTTGAATAATGGTACCTCTGCAATCCTCTAGTATCTCTCTTGCGGCCAGAGAGGAATTGAAAACTATTGTCAGTGCCTCTGCTATTTTTTTGCTTGCCACACTCAACAGTCTGGGATACATTTCATCTGGCCCTAGAAGTGTATCTATGTTTAAGCTTGCCAGACAATTCAGAACCTTCTCTCTGTCAATGCTAATTTATCTACTTATATCACAGTGGTTCTCCTTGATTTCCAAACCCAACTATACCTGTCCCTCTCAATGGTGAACACCGACACAAAGTTTAATTTAAAACCCCACATTCAGTCTCTGGCTGCGTGCACGAATTATCACTGTGGTCCTTTATAAATAACTTAGGATCGTCCTTTATCTTCCCTCCCAGTATCTTTCCATATCCCTTTTTGTTCTGGGAATTTCCTTTCTCAGCTGCCTCATGTACATTTTATACTCCTCTCGAGCTTCTATAGCCAAGGTGGCAGCAGAGTAGCAAGCTTTACCTTTTGAGAAGGGTCATAAATGCAAATAGCAATCATGTATTTTGGTATGAACCATTATGGGTATTAATTGTGGCATACCTCTGTGACTCCTAGTTGCAATTGCAAGCTCACATGGCTTATGGACAGCTTCCTGAAGGGCAGCTCCTCATGCTAATACTGCAAACAAGTCCATTCTGCAAGGGTGTGGGTGTTTATCCAGCTGTGAAAAGCAGTTTACCATTTGCTTAAAAACCCCACAAAGGCGAACTTTCAGACTTCACAATTGGTATGCCCATTCTGCAAACTGCACTGGTTTGACAATTCTTTTGCCTTCCAGCCTACTGATTTCTACCTCGACTTTTGCATAAGACAAAAGGCACTGGGCAGGCATGCAGAATTGCTTCCTGGTCAACATGCAAGGTGGTTTTTGGCTCCTTTTTGACAGCCCTTAGGCCTTCCTGAGAAAATTCCAGGTATTTCATTCAGACTTCACTCAGGCAACCATTTTCTAATCGAAAAATGTTTAGCCAATCTAGCTGAATCTTTCTCAACTAATTTCGCCACATCAAGCTTGGGTCTGATCCTTTTACTACAATCAATGATAACTGCACCAATTGCTTCTCACAGGACTCCAGAACTGAAGTTGTATCCTTGATCTGTAATGGCTCATTCACAGTCTGGCTGATGTCTTGTGAAAATCTAAGATTTGGAGTCCAGAGCAAATCTTGTTAAAGACTGGTTCTGCAATCACTGATACAGCTACATAGATATCAACCTCCATTTGAATCGGGTGACCATTTAACCAGACAGTAATTTGGATTGGTTCTGACTTGGATATTGCTAAGAAACGTAAATGAGCAGAATGCTTTTAAAAACTCATTTATACACTTTTTAAAAAGTCAGAAATGATTTTTTTTTAAAAGTCAGATGAACAGTATCAGGATATTAGGCGAAAGTGAGGACTGCAGATGCTGGAGATCAGAGTCAAGATTAGAGTGGTGCTGGAAAAGCACAGGTCGGACAGCATCCGAGGCCCAGGAAAATTAATGTTTTGGGCCGGAGTCCTTAATCAGGAATGAGGCTGGAAGCCTCGGGGGTGGAGAGATAAATGGGAGGGGGTGGGGATGGGGAGAAGGCAGTTGAGAGTGCAATAGGTGGATGAAGGTGGGGGTAAAGATGATAGGTTGGAGAAGAGGATGGAGTGAATAGGTGGGAAGGAAGATTGACAGGTGGGACAGGTCATGAGGATGGTGCTGAGCTGGAAGTTTGGAACTGGGGCAAGGTGGTGGGAGGGGAAATGAGGAAACTGGTGAAGTCCACATTGATGTCATTGGGTTGAAGGGTTCTGAGGCAGGAGATGAGGCGTTCTTCCTCCAGGCGTCGGGTGGTGAGGGTGAAAGGGGAAGGTGCCTGGAGGAGAGGGTGGGTTGTTGGGGGGCGTGGACTTGACCAGGTAGTCAAGGAGGGAACTTCCTAATCTCCCCTCCCACATGGTAGAAGATGCCCTCCAATGCATCTCATCCACATCCCGCACCTCTGCCCTCAAACCCCACCCCTCCAACCGAAACAAGGATAGAACCCCCCCCCCCCCCCCACCCCACCGGTCCTCACCTTCCACCCCACCAAACTCCGCATAAACTGCATCATCCGCCTACATTTCCACCACCTACAAATGGACCCCATGACCAGGGATATATTTCTATATTTCCCTCCCCACCCCTATCTGCTTTCCGGAAAGACCATTCCCTCCATGACGACCTGGTCAGCTTCACTCCACCCAATAACCTACCCACCCCTCCTGGCACCTTCCCCTGCCACCGTGGGAATTACAAAACCTGTGCCCACACCTCCACCCTCACCTCCATCCAAGGCCCCAAAGGAGCCTTCTACATCCAAAGTTTCACCTGCACTTCCACAAATGTCATTTATGCATTGGGAGCAATGAATGCAAGTCTCCTTTACATTTGGGAGACGGGACGCCTTCTCGCAGACCGCTTCAGGGAACATCTCCAGGACACGCGCACCAATCAACCCCACCGCCCCGTGGCCAAACATTTCAACTCCCCCTCCCACTTTGCCAAGGACATGCAGGTCCTGGGCCTCCTCCACCACTGCTCCCTCACCACCCGAAGCCTGGAGGAAGAATGCCTCATTTTCCGCCTCAGGACCCTTCAACCCCATGGCATCAATGTGGACTTCACCAGTTTCCTCATTTCCCCTCTTTCCACCTTAACCCAGTTCTAAACTTCCAGCTCAGCACCATCCTCATGACCTGTTCCATCTGTCAATCTTCCTTCCTAGCTATCCATTCCAATCTCCACTCCGACCTATCATCTTTACCCCCACCTCCATCTACCTATTACACTCCCAACTACCTTCTCCCTAACCCCACCCCTTCCCATTTATCTCTCCACCCCCAAGGTTTTCAGCCTCATTCCTGATGAAGGGTTCCTGTTCGAAACGTCGATTTTCCTTCTCCTCAGATGCTGCCTGAACTGCTGTGCTTTTCCAGCACCACTCTAATCTCAGTATCAGGATATTGTTAAGATATCTTTAAGTTAGTAATTTGTGAAGCCAAATTCCTACATTTGGTTTGGAAACTGAAATGCTTTCAAATGCTGATGTCCTCATTGTCCAGATGGTTTTAAGTTATTCGTGAAATGACTCCGGAGATAGTTTCTGCCTGGAAAAACCAGGTCAAAAATGTTGTCGTAAAATTACTGAATATTATTGGACAGTCAGCCCAACTTCCCCACAGGTCCATTTCTTTCCTTTTAATCTTGAGGTCACTGAATAAAATAGTTAAGCCTCTAGTGCAATGGATGTCCCACTGCAACTTCTGCATTTCTACACTCCAGACATTTGGGAGCTTCTAACTGCTACAATAATGGCTATGCCAGCTATCATCAATACAGAAAAGTGCAAAATAAGGACAGCAGAATTTACTTGATGTGTGAATCAACTAAGATAATCAAAAATTTTGTTTATCTCTTCCAGTATTGTTTTTAAGATCTGCCATATTTTCTACATTACAAATGTGACTAAATTAGGTTATCACCAATTTGGATGCCCTAAGGTTATATAAAGTGCTATCTAACACAAATATATGGTGCTAAAACAGTATGCAGGGGTTCCTAATATCTTTTTGCTTTTGACACCTTTTGTGAACTAAAAATTCCATTGTCTACATGTATTCTTCTGTATAAATATTAGTTATACAATTAAACATATGTTCTTTTTGCTCAATTAAACAACATTAAGGTTGCTTTGGGGTTTATTTTAAACCGGTCTCTATTCCGCTAAGTTACTCCAGCCCAAATTTTCTTTGCTCTACCAATGGCCAGGCTCGACCTGAAACTTTAGAAATCCCCCTCTCCCCAAAACCTTTATGTGCTCCTTAAAACCCACCCCTTGGATTTAACTTTCATCAACTATTTTAGTAATTTTTATGGTGTAACCTAAGACCAGATTTTAGCCAAGTCAGAATACCTCGACATCTTCACCAAGTTGGTATCATATCCTGATTTAAGAAAACCCACCCCAAATATCACACCAACCATATTCACTATGGGGTATGATGAGAACAGGGCAAGAGGTATTCTGCACATCTGCAATTCACGAAGGCAGCAAGCGTATAAAAGTACAGCTGCCTTGACTCAAAAGCAATTTTCAACATCTAAATTCTAAAACTGGATTCAAAAAATATCAAGAAAATGTCAAAACCAGAGTTCTTTAGCCAAATCAGGTACTCCTTTGGAATTGTTAAAAGTTGATATTAATGTGCATGAAAATCTGTCATGAACTTGGAACTGTCAAGCAATTTAAATCCCCTCCCCTCTAAATTTTGAGGAAAGAAAGAAAATGAAAGAAATTTAAATTGAAAGAAAATGTGGTTGTAATTTCAATAGAGGTTTTCTAATATAAACAATAGGGTTAAAGGATTAGTGCTGCTGGACTGCTTCCACAAACTTTTTTTTTATAGTGGGGGCCTGTGAAAGTTCATGATTTTATTAGCAGCTTCACATTGTAATAAATGAATTATCTGTCTTTGATGTAGGGCTATGACTACAAATGCTTGGCTTTGTAAGGGATTAATTACATAAAGGAATCATGTGGTCCTGTAAAGAATTAAGTATTTAAAAGAAATTTTAAACATATTGAATGGGATTATCAATGATTTTTAAAATATAGTGATGTCAAATAGATATTGGAGTTCAACTTTAGTTTATCTCAGCATAGCTCCTGAAGTCTCTCAATGGTGGACACCAGACGATTTGCATAGAGAGTGAGAAGGCAGAGGATGATGGGTGGAGACCATGGGTTGGAATTAAGTTGTCATAGTAGCTATAAGTGGGCTATGAGAATGTATGGTAGTCATGGGTTGGCTTGAGTTGGCACTAAGTCAGACTGGGTCTGTAGAGATGTGTGAGGAGTTATTGATGGCATGAGTTGTCATTGCCAATGGAAGGAGAATAGGGATGAAAGGGGGGGGGGGGGAGACATGGGTTGACTTGAACAAACTGTTACAGCTACAGCACTGGCATCTACCTGACAAGGTGGAAAATTGCCTCAGTATTTATATCCTGTACAAAAAAAGCAGGATGAATCCAACCTAGTTAATTACTGCCCTAGTAGTCTGCTCTTAATCATCAGTAAACTGATGGAAGGCGTCATTAGCATTATGAAGCAGCACCTGCTCAGCAATATCCTGTTCAGCGATGCCGAGTCAGGGTTCCACTAGGGCTACTCAACTTCTGACCTTATTGCAGCCACAGTTCAAGCATGAACAAAAGAGATGAATTCCAGAGATGAGGTGAGAGTGATTGCCTTTGACATCAAGGCCACATTTGACAGAGTGTAGCATCAAGGAGACCTAGCAGAATGGAGTCAATGGGAGTAAAGGTGTAAACTCTCCACTAGTTAGAATCATATTTGGCACAAAGGAAGATAGTTGTAATGGTTGGAATTAAATTGTCTCAGTTCCAAAATACCTTTGTAGAAGTTCTTCAGGAAAGGGACATTGGCCCAACCATCTTTAGGTGCTTCATTAATTACCTCCTCTCTATCATAAGGTCAGAAGTGTGGACTTTAGCCGATGATTGCACCATGTTCAGCATCATTTCTGACTCTCAGATACCGAAGCAGTCCATGTCCAAATGCAACAAAGTCTGGATAATACCCATGCTTGGGCTGAAAAGTAGCAAGTAACATTCATGTCACAAAAACGGCAGGCAATGACTATCTATGAGAGAAGCTAATCTTGTCCCTCGATATTCAATGGCAATGGCAATACCATCACTGAATCTCCATTCTGCATACCCAGAAGGTTACCATCAACTGAATTGGATTTGCCAGATAAATAGTGGTTACATGAACCAGAGAGTAGGAATCCTGCAGAAAGTAACTCAATTCCTGATTCTCCAAAGCTTATCTACAAGGCACAAGTCAGGAATGTGATGGCGAGCTCCCTACTTGCCTGGAACAGTGCAGTTCCAACAACAATCAAGAAACTTGACATCTTCTAGAACAAAACAGCCTGCTTGGCTGGCCACATATCCACAAACATCCAGTCCCTCCACTAACTACACTCAGTGGCAGTAGTGTGTACCATCTACAAGATGCAGTGCAGAAATTCACCAAGGTTCCTTAGGGAGCACATTGCAAACAGACAATCACTTCCATCTGGAAGGACAAGGGTCACAGTCATATGGGAATACTACCACCTGCAAAATCTCCTCCCTGCCACTGACTATCCTAACAAGTATGACCTTCACAGAGCCATTAAGACAGCCAAGGACCAATACCGATCCAAACTAGCGACCCAAATAGACACCCGGCGACAATGGCAAGGACTGAATGACATCACAAGTTCTAAAAAGAAACAGTGCAAGATAGCAGACAATGACATATCCCTCCCAGACCATCTCAACGCTTTCTATGCTTGCTTTGAGCAGAATTTCGGCAGAGAAGTAACACGTATTCCAACAAGTCCTGATGAACCTATCCCAACAGTCACTGCATCAGAAGTCAGATTAGTTTTCCTTCGTGAGAATCCAAGGAAAGTGATGGGACCAGACGGAGTACCAGGCCGTGCACTCAGAGCATGCGCAGATCAACTGGCAGACGTCTTCTCGGATATCTTCAACCTCTCCCTGCAACTGCCTGTTTCAAGAAGGCCAACATCATCGTTGTGCCAAAGGCTCATGCAGCATGTCTCAATGATTACTGCCCAGTGGCTCTAACTTTGGTGGTCATTAGTGCTTTGAAAGGCTGGTTATAGCATTAATCAACTCCAGCCTCCCCACTACTGCTGTGGTTCTGTTCGCCGAGCTGGAGGTTTTTGTTGCAAACGTTTCGTCCCCTGTCTAGGTGACATCCTCAGTGCTTGGGAGCCTCCTGTGAAGCGCTTCTGTGGTGTTTCCCCCGGCATTTATAGTGGCCTGTCCCTGCCGCTTCCGGTTGTCAGTTTCAGCTGTCCGCTGTAGTGGCCGGTATATTGGGTCCAGGTCGATGTGTTTGTTGATGGAGTTTGTGGATGAGTGCCATGCTTCTAGGAATCCCCTGGCTGTTCTTTGTTTGGCTTGCACTATAATGGTAGTGTTGTCCCAGTCAAATTCATGAAATTGCGAGGATATCCGTTTTTGGCGAATACCTTGTA
>NC_057738.1:9381330-9394193 GCF_004010195.1 Chiloscyllium plagiosum | reverse complement strand
TTCAAGTAGTTGTTGTGCTTTTTGGATGTAATCAGATTTATCTAGGATGACCGTCATTCTGCCTTTGTCTGCTGGTAGTATGATTATGTTCTTATCGTTTCTTAGTGATTCTAGTGCTTCCCTCTCCTTGGTGTTGGGGTTATGTGTTTGTCTTTTCCTTGTTATCAGGGGTACGATACTTTGTCTCACTGTTTGTTGTGTCTCTTCTGTCAGTCCATTGTTCCTGAGTGTGCATTCTAGTGCTGCTAGGAAGTCTGCTGTCTTGGCGTCCCTGTGGTTGTAGTTGAGTCCCTTGGCCAGAAGCGCTTCACAGGAAGCTCCCAAGCACTGAGGATGTCACCTAGACAGGGGACGAAACGTTTGCAACAAAAACTTCCAGCTCGGCGAACAGAACCACAGCAACGAGCACCCGAGCTACAAATCTTCTCACAAACTTTGAACTCCCCACTACTCTTGGCCCACTCCAAATTTGTCTATCGGACCAAGAGATCCATGTCAGATGCCATATCACTTACCCTTTACTCCTCTCTAGAACATCTTGACACCAAGATCAGCTACATAAGAATCCTACTCTTTAACTACAGTTCAGCCTTCAACACTATTATGCCCTCGAGACTGATTACTAAACTTAGTGATCTCGGACACTTTGTGCAACTAGATCTTCAGTTTCCTGACCCACAGGCCACAATCACTGAAGACTGGGGACAATACTTCATCCTCACTAACACTCAACACTGGAGCCCCCCAGGGGTTCATGCTCAGCCCCCTACTGTACTCACTGTATACCCATGACTGCATCGCCAAATACCAGACTAATGCCATTTACAAGTTTGCTGATGACACCACCATAGTCGGTGGAATCTCAGGTGGCAACAAACCAAACTACAGATGGGAAGTGGAAGATCTAGAAAAATGGTGCACTGAGAACAACCTAGCTCTCAATGCTGGCAAAACCAAGGAACTCATTATTGACTTTTGGCGGGATGTTACTCCCCCTGCACACTAACAGCACAGAGGTGGAACGAATGGAGAGTGTCAAGCTCCTGGGCGTGGTCATTCACAACAAGCTTTCTTGAACTCTCAATGTGGATGCACTGGTTACAAAAGCCCAACAACCTCTCCTCTTCCTCAGGCAGCTGAGGAAATTTGGCATGATGGCGAATACCCTTGCCAACTTTTATAGGTGTGCCATTGAGAGCATTCTGCCTGGATATATCACTACTGGGTATGGCAAATGTACCATTCAAGATCGGAGACGGTTACACAGAGTGGTAAACTCGGCCCAGACAATCACAAAGGCTAACCTCCCATCTATAGAATCCATCTCCCAGGCTGCTGTCAAGGAAAAGGCTGCCAGCATTCTCAAAGATCCATCCCACCACAGCAATGTTTTTCTACATCCTCTACCATTGGGGAGAAGGTACAGAAGCCTGAACACATACACCAGCTAGTTTTGAAATAGTTTCTACCCTACTGTTGTTAGAATACTGAATGGACTCACAAACTCTTAACATTCACCTGTACCTGTATTTTTGTTTTTGCCACGGTTTACCTATTATTTATGATCTATGCAACTTAACTATGTGATCTGCCTGTATTGCTCGCAAGACAAAGCTTTTCACTGTGCCTCGGACGTGACATTCCATTCCATTGCCATTCCTTCAGTATCATTGAGCCAAACTTCTGGAATTGCCTCCCCAACAGTAATGTGGGTCTACCTACAGTACATGAACTGCAGTGCTTCAAGAAGGCAGCGCACCAACACCTTGTCAAGGACAAACAGGCCTGGCCAGTCACATCCCACGACTAAGTAATAAAAAAGAAATAATTTACATTTAACTAGTATGGAAGGTTGAGGGGCCATATATAGTGGCTACAGACAAAGGCATAGGTTGGTTTTGGAGGATATGAGAGCTGTGGAGAGAGGTGAGGCTATGACATGGCATGGATGGGACTTAGGTCGGATATGTGTTTGTAGAGTGAGGTGTAGAGGGCTGCTTTCTATTGTTTAAACAGAAGGCCTCTGCATTCAGCAACCCTTGTGACTCACTCTGCATTCACTGTGGGCAGTCCAACTTCAGTTTCCATCTAACCAACCAGAACATAAGTAGGTCACTTTATTCCGAGGTAGGTTTATAATATATTATGAAATTTCCCAATCCTGCATACCTGTGTCAGGAGCAAAAATTCAATCCTTGGTATCAATTTTTGTTTGATTTTGATTTAGACTTAAAAAGCACTTTTAGGACTTTTGGTAAATTAAAGACATTACGTAAGTACAATTGATGGCTGTTGAAACTGTGGAGTTCTGCAAAAAGAATGAGAGAATGTTAGTTTCCCAATAGTAGAAAAATCAGTCCAGAATACATAAAATAATTAGTCAAATTCGCCGTTAATTATTCAGTAAAGCAAACTCAAGGTAGTGTGTATGCTGGGATTTAAAGTAATAAAAGGTGTAGCAGTATAATTATTGGAGTCAGTTAGATCACTTGGTGTGTGTTCAAATCCCACACCAGCTGAAATTACCATAAAGTATTCTCCTTCTCAACTTCTCCCCTCACCTGAGGTATGGTGACTTCAGGTTAAACCACCACCACCGTGTCTCTCATGAGAGAGTATCCCTATGGACTGGTAGGACCAAGGTGACCTTACCTTTAGTATACTTATTTGTTACTCACTATGCAGTTTCTTCTACAGTAGGGAGGCCAAGCTGAGTGATGACTTTGTGAGACACTTCCATCAGTCTGCAAGTATGACCCCGCAATTCCAGTCACTTGCTATTTAAGTATGCCTTCCTGCTTCATTTCTGTCCTAGGCTTGATATAGTGAAGCCTGGCGCAAGCTGCAGAAGCAACAACTAGTTTTCCATTTAGGTGTTTTACAACCTTCTATACTCAACATTGAGTTCAACAATTTCAATTAACTCTGTCCTTCCACTTTGATACGTTTTCTACTTATTGCTTAATGTTGTTGTCATGTTTTTTTCCTTTCAGTGAGATGCGGCTTTTATTCTGCAATTAACACCTACTCTGGAACAATTATTTGTTTCTTTTTTCTACCTAATATCAGTCCCTTTTCTTTTTCTATAATATCTTGGATCGTAAATCTCTCTTACTGTCCAATCTATCTTGGACCTTTGTTATGTTCCATTTGGTCTTCCTCCCTTTTCAACAGCATAAAATCCATTGTAATTTCAACCTTCATTCAGTTCTGAAGAAATTATATTGGACTTGAAAAGTCAACTGTTTCTCACTCCACAGATACTGCCAGACCTGCTGAGTTTCTCCAGTACTTGTTTATATTTCATAACTTGAGCACTTGAGTAGTTCACTTTCATGTTAGTTTGTAATTCACTACCACTTCTCTTCAAAGAACACCTAGCTTGAAAAGGTTTGGTTTTCTTTTCGATAAGATTTCGATTTTGTTTGTTGCATCTTATGCACCCTCATTACTTTCCATTTCCCTCCTGGTGTTTGAGAAGATGTTTACCAAATCTCACTTTCACGGTCACATCTCCTTCCTCAATGACTTTCTCGCTCCAACTTATGCTATGTAATTTCCAACTGAAGCTCCATCTATTGAATTTCCCAGCCTCATTGAACATGTACTCCCAGTCTTTTCAGACAAGCAGTTCAAATAGAGCAGCAGGGACCTGTGGATAAAGTATAGTGAATCCTCGGAAGCAAGTTCGGAAGTTTTACCCAGAATTACAGATACCTCCATAAAGTACAATGTTCCTTGGACTGTTGTTCTTGCTGCATCTAGAGATCTACCCTTAGTGCCATGAGCCAATAGAGGTGCATACTTGCCTCTCTCACCATCAACACCAATTCACATGATCTCAAAAGCTTTCTTGGTCTCTAGTTTAATTTAATTCTTCATCTCATCACAGGCTTAACAAGAAACATTTTATTTTCCTTTCAGGTATTAAGTTACACAAGCTCCAACAACTTTTGAGTTCAAAGCCTCCTCTGGGTTCCTCATCCCTCCCCTGCTCTTTGACCCTATCATATCTCTTGTATTCACTAGCATCTGATCTTCTGCTCTCCGATGTTGAATGATCAATGCTCTGTAAAGGACTCCATTTTATCTGCTTGTATCTCTGCCTCAATTAATATTGGGTACAGCATGTGTCCATCTTCACAAGAGAAAAAGGTATTGTCATTGTAGCATGGTTGTCATGACAATATTGAGAGAATTAAAATAAAGATTCATTTAAAGGTTGGCAATCCTCAAAACAGAGAAGCCACAAAGTCAGAATAGCTTGCATCCTAGGTCTTGGGCAAATTAAGATTGAAATTGTAGAGGCTCTAGCCACAGCCTTCTAATCTTTCAAAGCTACTTTTGTTTAAAATAAGGAATAAACCCAAAGGTTTACAAGCCAGTTAACTTTACAATAATGGTGGGGAAACTTTTAGAATCAATGCAGTTAAAGCTAAAGCATGTTTCAATAATTTTTGTTCTTCAATTAACTGGATGATGAGTGACTGCCAAAAGAAGCAGGTAGATAGTGTAGGAGTCTCCTGTGGCTATTCCCCTCTCTAACAGGTACCCCATTAAGGTTACTATTGGGGCCTTGAGATAGGAGCCTCTCAGGGGAGTATAAAAGCAGCAGCCTGGCACGTGGCACCACAACTGGCTCTGATGTAGAGCAGTGTCAGGCAAGATCCAAGCAAGCAATAGTGGTAGGAGTCTCACTAGTTAGGAGCACAGACAGGCATTTCTGTGGCCACCTCAAGTCTCCAGGATGGTGTGTTGCCTCTCTGCTGCCAGGTTCAAGGACTCTAAGCGGTTTCACAAAATACTTAAGGGGGAAGGTGAGCAGCCAAAGGTCAGAGTGCATATTTGTACTAACAACATAGGTAGAGTGACATAAGGTCCTGTGGAGTGAGTACATGAAGTTAGGAAAGAGCCGAAAAACAGTATCTCAAAGTAGTAATCTCTGGGTTGCTACCAGTGCCACGTGCAAGTGAGGCAAGGAATACAAAGATAGGAGAGATGAATGCGTGGCTAAGGAACTGGTGGAGGGGCAGGGTTTCAGGTTCTTGGATCATTGGAACCTTTTCTGGGGCAGGGGTGACTTGTAGAAGAGGGATGCCTTGCGTTTTCACTGGAGTGGAATGAATATCTTCACAGAGAGGTTCGCTGATGCTATTCAGGAGGGTTTAAATTAGAGAGTGGCAGGAGGCTGGGAACCAGACCACAAGATCTGCAAGTGGAGGGTTTGAGGGGAAGGTAGATGTTAGGACCAGTAAATCAGAAAGAAAGAACAGGCAGAGACAGGTAAATGAACATGTTGATACTAATGGGCTGAAGTGTATTTATTTCAACGCAAGTAGTATTATAGGTAAGGCAGATTAGCTGAAAGCCTGCTTTCAACGAGGAGAGCTAGAAAAGCTTGGGTTGGTTTCTCTGGAGTGGCAGAGGCGGAAGGGAGACTTGATGGAAGATTGAGATGCATAGATAGGGTGTGACTGTCAGAATCATTTTCCTATATCTAATGTCTAATACTAGTGGGCATGCATTTAAGGTGAGCTGGGGAAAGTTTAAAGGAGATGAGCGTGACAAGTTTTTTTTTTAATATACACAGAACATGCAGCCAGGGATGTGGTAGAGGCAGATATAATAGGGGCATATGAGAGACCTTTAGATAAGCACACAAATATGCAAGGATTGGAGGGATATAGACCATGGGCAGAAGGAAGGGATCAGTTTAATTTGGCATCATGTTCGGCACAACACCGCGCTGTACAGTTCTATATTCGATATGGTCTGTGTTCTGTTTAACAGAGGTGGTCGATAGGATAGTGTATTTGATGTAAATATGGATTTTCAGGAACTTAAACACATACCATAGTCCAGCATCACAGATTGGGTATTGGAAATAAAACAACTTGGGATTGCAGTGACATTTTCACTGTGGCTATGAAACTAAGAGAGACAGTTTTTTTCCAGATGGAGTAAGAGTTACAGTTATGCCCCCACATGCTGGTGTTGGTTCAAGCTGGATTTGGGTGTACAGAACATAATGTGCAAGTTTTCAAATAAGATGAAATTTTGAAATACATGCAACAATGAGGCTAATAATGGAACGAAAGGATGAAAAACACATGGCAGATTTAACTTGGAGAAATGCAAAGAGACACATTTTTGTCAAAAGAATGAAGAGAGGCAATATAAACAAAATTGTACAATTTTAAAAGAACAAAGAGAGACCTGGGAGTGTGTGCAGACAAATCTTTGAAGGTGACAGGTCAAGTTAAAAGGAGAAGGCATACAGGCAGTACCTGAACTGGGAACAGAAACCTTGTGGGGAGGTTTTCTGGGAGGTGAGATCCTGAGAGAAGATTCAGCAGGGTGAGGAGCACAGTAAAATTAGAAGAGATGGTAAGTAGCATGGAAAGGAAGGCATACAAATTATAGGCCAGTTAAAGGACAAGGGTGTTTGGCAAATTTGGATGGTACTTATTTTATTACAAAGATTTATTTGATTGCAAGGAGTCTGGCAAAAAGGCAGATGAGTTGCCACAAATTAAAACATGGGTTTTGATGTCATTGTCATGTCATTCTTAAAATGCATCCAGGAGAGCTTTTTAAGCCAGTACATAGAAAGCCTGACAAGAAAGAGGCTTAGTTTTAGTAATGAAGTCAGGCAAGTGGTTAAAGCATCAATGGGGGAGTATTTTGCAGATATTATCAATATTCATTAGATTCAAGATTGTTATGGAAACAAACATGGATGGGTCTGAAAGCAAAGTTCTAAACTGGGGCCAATTTTAATAAGCTCACTTATAATTTGGCCACAGTGAATAGAAGCAGATACAATTCAATAAATCTGTGTCAAAGCAGTTGGACGGATTCAAGAAGGAAACGAGGAGACCACAGGGCCAACATGTTCTAATATAAATAGAGGGTGAGACCAACAAATCCATCAAATCATGGATAGATAATATACAGAATTAGATAAAGGGAAGAAAAAGAGGCAGATACTAGAGAAAAAACCCTAGAGAAATAGAGAATATGCAAAGGGGATTTTAAAACGGAAATTAGGAGAGCAAAATGGAGGCATAAATGGATTTGACACGTAAAATTAAGAAAAACCCTAAGTTCTTTTACAAGTACATTTAGGATAAAAGAATAACTAAGGAAAGAGTACAGCCCATTAAGGACCACATTGCTAACTTGTGCATGGAACCTGAGGATGTCAGTAGGGGTCTAAATTAATAATTTGTGCCAGAATTCACTAGTGAGAGGTACAATGTGAGTGTAGAAACCATGGAGGACTAAGATGTACTTAATGAAATTAGTATAAAAAGAAAGGAGGATCTGAGTGGTCTGGCAGGCTTAAGAATAGATAAATCTCCAGGACCTGATGATGTGTCCCAGGCTGTTGATTGAGGAAAGGGAGGAAATAGCAGGGCGCTGGGAATAATTTTCAATTCCTCTCGTGCCATAACAGAGGTATCAGAGAGTTGAAGACATCTAGTTTGGTACCATCATTCAAGAAGACAGGAAAGGATAAACCAGGAAACTACAGACAAGTTAGTATAAACTTAGTGGTGTGGAAACTAATTGAAGCAATTCTGAGGGACAAAATTAAACTCCACCTGGAAAGGTAAGGATTTATCGTGAACAGTCAGCATAGTTTTGTTATGTGAAGGTCATGTCTGACCAACTTGATTACATTTTTTGAAGAGGTGATCAGGAGTGTAGATGAGGGGAATGCATTTGGCATAGTCTACAGCAATGTTTTTGATATAGCCCCACATGGGAGACTGACAGCAAAGTTAGGAACCCATGGGATCCAAGAAGATTTGGCTAATTGGATCCAAAATTGGCTAAGTGGCAGGAAGTAGTGGATGTTGGTTGAAGGGTATTATTATGATTGGAAGCCTGTGTCCAGTGTGATTCTGCAGGGCTCTTGCTGTTTTTGGTGTATATATAATATATTTAGACTTTAACATAAGAGGATTGATCAGTACGTTCACGGATGCTACGAGAATTAGTTGGATGGGAAATAGTGAGGGCACACCTCAGATTACAGGAGCATATAGACCAGCTGGTCAAATGGACCGATCAGTGCCAAACTGAATTCAATCTGGATTAAATATGAGTTAACACACTGGGGCAGGACAAACAAGGCAAAAGAATTCATGGTGAATGGTAGGTCTTCAGGGACTCACTGAGGATCAAGGGTCCTTGGCATGCATGTCCACCAATCTATTAAGGTAATAAGACAGATGGATAAATTGGTTAAGAAGGCATAGGATACTTGCCTTGATTAACCAAAGCATAGAGGTTAACAACAGAGAGGTTCTACTGGAACTGTATAAAACATTGCTTTGGACACTGATACAGTATTGTGTGCAGTTCTCAAATCCTTTAGGAAGGATGTAATTGGACTGGAAATAATGTAGGGAGATTTACCAGGATGTTTTCAGTGTTTAAGTTATGAAAAGAGATTGGATAGATTGAGGTTAAGGAGACTGATATGATTGAGATGTATAAACTATGAAGTGGATTCCTGATGAAGGGCTTCCACCGGAAGTGTCGATTCACCTGCTCCTTGGAGGCTGCCTGACTGGCTGTGCTTTTCCAGCACCACACTCAGACTCTGATATCCAGCAGCTGCAGTCCTCACTTTCTCCTGGATAGATAGACAGGAAAGAATATTCCTCTTGGTAAAGGGATCAATGATCAGAATGCACAGTTTTAAATGAAGGTCAGGAGATTTAGAGGGGATGGGAGGAAAGAAGTTTTCACTCAGAGGAATCTAGAGCTCACTGCTTGTAAGGGTGAAAGAGGCAGAAACAGTCATAAAATTTAAGTAGCATTAGATGTACAATTGCAATGTTAATGAATACAAGGCCATGGGCCAATTGCTGGAAAATGGGAGAGATTAATTAGATACTTGTTTTCCATCAGCTGAAAGGCATTTTGCTGTGCCATAGACCTCTGTGACTCAGTGTTCAAAAGCATTAGGGATCTTTTTCTTTATCAATAATGGCACAGAGGCAAGGAATTAATGCTAAAGCTTCATGATACATTAATTAGACCTCAGTTGAAATATTAGGTTCAATAATGAGCAGAAAACTTTAGAAAGGATGTCTGAATCCCAGAACAGCAGGAGAGATTTACCAGAATAGTACCAGGGACATGGATTATATGGAGAGATAACAGTATGGATTAAAAGAAAACTTTCAAAATTATAAATGTTTTTATAGTCTAAACAAGAAGATATTTTCATTAGCACATGACACAAATTTAACTGATTTGGCAAAAGAGACAGGAGGTGATATATGTAATTTGATTTTTAAATAGGGCAAGATGTGTGCTGGGAAGCACTTCCCAAAACAGTGACAGAAATAGGTTCAATTGCACCTCTCAGAAGGGAACTGGATAAATACATAACTTTTACTCATATGTAGAATTATGGGAAAATAGTGAGAAATGGTACAAGTTTAAATTCAGTCTATTAAAAAGTCTGACAAGATTGTCTGAATGGCATCCTTTCATGCTTTTCTATCATTCTACGTTTTTCTTTACTAGAAACTTAGCTAGTTAGTATCAACACTCTGAAGCTTAAAATGTTTATATATATTTGTTTAACCACTATTTGAACAGAGGATGTTTATGCAATTCGAAAGGGATCACCACTCTTAAAATGAGGGACTTAATACAAAAGATCAAGTGTTTGTAGTTTTATACCCAAGGAATGAAACTTATTGCACAAGATTTTCCAAGAGTTGCAAAAGTAGCATGTTTTTAAATGTGAAACACATCATTTTCTAGTACATTGTTCAGCTGCTTATTTATTAAGGGGCTGTCTCTTTCCGTTTAAGCCGTTTCGATCTCTTTAGTCAACCAGCTAGCTCCTGCAGTTTCAAAAGACATGTCACTGCACAATGATTATCATTTTGATTAAAGTGATTATCACTTGTCACAGTAATAATAGTGAGAAAGCAAACAATCTCCACTTTATTATGGTTTGTTAGGAATTTGCTCTATACTTTTTAACTGGTTATCAGAGATACGTATTCAAAATTCCCGCTAAGTCAAAGAGTCACAGAGATGTACAGCACAAAAACAGACCCTTCGGTCCAACCCGTCCATGCTGACCAGATATCCCAACCCAATCTAGTCCCACCTACCAGCACATGGCCCATATCCCTCCAAAGCCTTCCTATTCATATATCCATCCAAATGCCTTTTAAATGTTGCAAATTGTACTAGCCTCCACCACTTCCTCTGGCAGCTCATTCCATACACGTACCAGCCTCTGTGTGAAAAAGTTGTCCCTTAGGTCTCTTTTATATCTTTCCCCTCTCACCCTAAACGTATGCCCTCTTGTTTTGGAATCCCCCCACCCCAAGGAAAAGACTTTGTCTATTTATCCTATCCATGCCCCTCATAATTTTGTAAACCCCTCAGCCTCTGACGCTCCAGGGAAAACAGCCCCAGCCTGTTCAGCCTCTCCTTAAAGCTCAACCCTGGCAACGTCCTTGTAAATCTTTTCTGAACCCTTTCAAGTTTCACAACATTTTTCTGATAAGAAGGAGACCTGAATTGCACGCAATATTCCAACAGTGGCCTAACCAATATCCTGTACAGCCGCAACATGACCTCCCAACTCAAATACTCAATACTCTGACCAATAAAGGAAAGTTTACCAAACACCTCCTTCACAATCCTATCCACTTGCGACTCTACTTTCAAGGAGCTATGAACCTGCACTTCAAGGTCCCTTTGTTCAGCAACACTCCCTAGGACGTTATCTTTAAATGTACAAGTCCTGCTAAGATTTGCTTTCTCAAAATGCAGCACCTCGCATTTATCTGAATTAAACTCCATCTGCCACTTCTCAGCCCACTGGCCCATCTAATCAAGATCCTGTTGTAATCTGAGGTAACCCTCTTCGCTGTCCACTACACCTCCAATTTTGGTGTCATCTGCAAACTTACTAACTATACCTCTTATGCTCACATCCAAACCATTTATATAAATGATGAAAAGTCTTGCAGTCCAAACATTTTGGCCTTCTGGCGCTCTTGATTTCACTCTATAAACAGACCAAAAATGAAACGCAATATGTAAAATTGTTTTTTATTGAGTCGTTCAATTCTTGTAGAAGCTAGAAACAGAATTTTAAATCCATACTGCACATATGCAGTTATTCACATCCTCGCTATAGTTCTGACTCGACTTGCAATAATGCAATAATGCTAAAAGTGCATATGCCACCACTGAAATAACATCAAACCAGCCCATAATTATTTAAGACATCATTCACCAATATTTTTCAAGGGTTTAACCGTTGAAATAATCATGGTGCCACACGGCATAAACAACCCAAGGCTTGTACAACAGAATGTAGGACACTTGCTCAAATGCAAAGCATTCCATGAGACGTGCTTAGGCGGAAAGGAAGGATGCTTCCTCAGGAAAAATAAAGCATAGGCACAAAAGCAGTTATTATATCAGTTATAGGATGTGATAAATAAAGTGGACACATCTGGTAAAAGAGAAAAAATACACAAACCAACATTCATTAAATCACCACCCCCCTCAACTTGTCCATCCCCATTTGTCCTTTTTTGATTTTGTCCCCAAAACTAAACAAAAATACTAGCCACTTATTTTGGGTGATGTAGCAGTTTTGGATTAGCCAAGCAGGATCATATATAGTGATATTAAATTACTGAAAACAATCTGTCAGTGCACAAAGTAAACGTATATGAGTTACACGGTGACTGCACCATAGTTGCACAATACAATTTAGGATAAATTGAAAACATGCATTCATGTACTTCCTTTCCTCAGGGTGCCTTGAAGTGTAATACAGCCAAGGAAGCATTTTTATAATGTAAAAGAAGTGAGTTTTACACTCAGTACTATATCAATGCTATTCCACAGTTTTTTTATCTCCCATCCAAGAATGCAAGAATCAAGTATCTTGGACACCACAAACAGTAAACATAATTTCCCTTTATCTCACTGATCAACAAAATATTACATAACGTTTCTCGAAGTATCTTGAGCATTATGTCCTGACACATGAACTCTCAACAAAAACCACAACTGAAATGGCACCACCCTGTATGCAACCTCAGCTGCCCAAGACAGATCTATTCAGTGCTATCTGATCTCAAAGTCATTTGCTGCCGCTCATCATATGCTTTAGCAGGTGCAAGCAGATAGAATTCAGAAGGTCAAAGCCAGCAGTGCCTTTGCTGTTTAGGAGCTGCAAGTTCACCAAATTTAAAAAAGTAGAGAAATACAAGTATTTCAGTAACACTTTAAATGTTACATAACCTGTAAGAGTTACAATTTAGTACTTCACATATCTTAAGTGCCAGCTGTGGCTCTGTGTCAGAAGACTGCAAGTTCACGTCCCACTCCAGAGACTTGAGGACATAACCTAGAGTAGAGATTGACAATCCAGTGAAGTATTAGCAGAACGTTTCCTTTTGGATGAGATGTTAAATTGAAGTGCCATCTTTCCTCTCAGATGGACGTTTTTTTGTTTATTTGTGGAATGTGGGCATCTCTGGCTGGGCCAGCATTTATTTCCTGTGCCAAGTGACTTCACCTTGTGGTGTACAAAATTAAAAATCACACAACACCAGGTTATAGTCCAACAGGTTTAATTGGAAGCACACTAGCTTTCGGAGCGACTCTCCTTCATCAGGTGATAGTGGAGGGCTCGATCGTAATACAGAATTTATAGCAAAAATTTGCAGTGTGATGTAACTGAAATTATACATTGAAAAATTGATTGTCTGTTAAGCCTTTCATCTGTTAGAATACAGTGATAGTTTCACTGTATTCTAACAAATGAAAGGCTTAACAGACAATCAATTTTT